>NC_039279.1:2746981-2749481 GCF_003368295.1 Carassius auratus | reverse complement strand
TCAAGTAACTAGTAAAGTAATGCATTACTTTTTAATTTACAACAGAATATCTGAGTTACTTTTTCAAATAAGTAACACAAGTAACTTTTTTTTTAATTTATTGATTGACGATAAATGTCTCCTGTCCCCATATTGAGAGAAATCAGATGTTACTGTAGTTCTAAACTAAAATATATTAATATGCATTAATTCATCTCACAAAAAACACAGATTCAGTATTCCTCAAAATAACCCAACTCAGAATATGACACAAAGCTGCGATGATTAAATGTTGAACAACACAAACATCCTTTATGTATTTAATCCCGTTCTATAAACCAGTGTCTTTGCTTCTAACCTTCGATGATCCAGTTCAACCATACTGTAGTTATAAGCAAAAATTATACTCTACACTAACATTTGTGTGTCTTTTCTTATTGCTGAAGTGTGTTGATATTTCTTCTTCTGCATTCAACTGTATGGACGTAAATTGACTTTCCCTTTCCCTGAGCCGTATTCATTTCACTTTTGGTGTTAAAAGGCTTTTATATTTGCCAGAAATATAACATTTTATATTTTAAAAACTAATTAGAAAGCCCTGTATAGATTTAAAAAGTAATGCAAAAGTAATTTAACACAATACTTTCCATAAAAAGTAATCAAGTAATGCAATTAGTTAAATGTTTATGGAGTAATGCATTATAAGTTTCCTCAACACAGTTGACTGACAGCTCGTCTCTCCTCGTGATGATCCTGTGGAGCTAAACATCAACTGCATTTACTCATCTCACCCGAAAATTAAATCTGTTAAATAACACAAATATACTTTATGTTTTTAATCTCACTGCTGACCTTTGATGGTCTAATTCAACCATACAGATAAGCAAAAGTGACTTTAGTTGAACAGCACATTTGTGTTTATATATATAAATATATATTGCAGAAATAAGAGTGTTTTTGGTAGCAAAAAAGTAATGCAATAGTAACACAACACATTATTTCCTATAAAAAGTAATAAATGCAATGTTACTTTTGTAATGTAATATTGTAAAGCATTACTTTTAAAAGTAACTTTCCCCAACACTGTTAGTATGCAATCAAGATGCTTAAAATAATGCAAACATGTTTCTGTGTTCGCTCTGTGTTTGTGCTCGTCTCTGCTTTCTCTGACATCAAGCCTGTGTCGTGAATTATTGTGTATCGTTTAATAAGTGATTCCTCTCGCTCATCTTTACTGATAATGTTTTTCTTCTTCTTCTGAAGGCCTCGGGGCGACAAACATTCATTTTCTTTCATCAGACAAATAGCCAAAGCCAGAGATTTTCAGATGGATGCTGAAGATCTGCTGGGAATTCTGATTCCTGAAGGGCAGAAATACTCGATGAATCTCATGACGGTTTCATTTCTTTATTTTGCATTAATTCAGTATCTGCTGCATTTGAAGTGCAAATGTGAGTCTGAACACGAGTCTCTTCACGTCATACGACTGAAAATAGACCTCAGATCTGCTTCATAGGGACGGGAAGGATTCCATTCATCTGATAAATGTCAGATCAGTAAGACTTGCGTGTTTTCACCGGGTCAGGACCGGCTTTGACTTTAGCAGAACTAATGAAAGGAAGCTGGAGCTCATTATTGTTTTTTCATCTATTGTTTCTCGCAGCTCAGTGATTCTTGGCTCTTGTCAGTGATAACTTACTATTCAATCGTTTTATCACAATAATTGCTGACGAACATCAGCTGTATGTAAATCACAGTCAGACGCTTGTGAACCCAACACGACGTGACACCGGTCCACTGTAGATGACTGAAGGACTGAATATCAGCCCGTTATCTTAGTCTGTCCAAATAAAGGGCTGCAGTCTCTGAAAGGCTCTGAGTGTGCTTTCAGGGGTGTTTTAATGGTACGTAAAAAAAGCATAAATGCAGCAGACTGTAAGCAGTCTCTGTGTGTAGTGTTTGCATGACGGATGTTCCCCTCACAAACTGCTCCGATTCCTCCAGATCCTGAAGCCATCTGTGAGTTTGTTTGGAGACAGAGAGACTCCCGTAGAAAGAAAGCTTTTCTCTGTGTTAGACTTTACACACAGATCATACGAAACACCTGAGATCTGACTGTTAGAAACACTAACGAGTGAATGTCTTCAAGATCAACACTGAATCCATGAATCGCTGTCATATACTCAAATGTTTTCATCCAGCTCTAATCTGCTAAAGGCATGAAGATATTAGCATATTAAACACCATGATTTTGATGTAAAGGTGCTTTGAAAGATTGAGAAATGAGCTCTATAAATAAAGCTGACTCGAGAGTCCGTGAATCTGAAACAATAGTTATACACTTAATAAAGAAGTGATGGTGATGCACCAGAGCAGGAATGTAGCTTATTTTATCAATGTACTTACATTATTCTGTTAAAGTCATTTATTATTTAAGCTGTAAAGTTGTTCATGTCATTTTATGGATTTAGGCATCATGGTAACAGAGATTAGTAAATGTTTTGTCACTAAAATCATGTAT
>NC_039279.1:2706981-2741981 GCF_003368295.1 Carassius auratus | reverse complement strand
ACCCACGACCCCACAAACACCGTCTGCACCGACCACAAACTGAAACCACACACAAACACATCCATGACATCATCCGTGCTCTCGGTTGCTCCTCAGTCAGTTCTCTCAGCTTTTGAACAGGATGTGTGCCGAACCAAAGTTTCCCAAATACTCACATTCAGAGTCACAGAGTTTGTTCTCCAGTGAACATTAAACACATCAGAACACAAGGAGCATTTGAATGCATTTGTTTATTGAGTGTTCGTGTTTTACCTGCAGGGGTTTGTCGTACCAGCGGTTCGCCCCGTTTTTATCATGTCCTCCTCCGTGGAGCATCAGTGCAGCTCTGTTGGCGTCGCTGGGTTCGAGTCCTGCAGGATCATCCAGACAGACGACACACACGCAGCGCTCCATCAGCTCCACAGACTCTCTGTTCGCTGGATCTGCTCCACAGATTGATCACAAGTTAAAATGCATCTCTGTCACACACAGCATCACGGGAAATGTGATTTCACTTCTGGATAACTGTAAAATCTGGCACTGAGCAATGAATGTAACCTGAGTGTTTAATCTGTCTTTCTCTCTAGGTTTTACCACCATGTCCATGTAGTGTTGCTTTGGACCTTTGAGCAGCTGGTCTCTGGCCCGGGCCCAGTCCGTCCGGCCCGCGGCGGTCAGCAGTCCCATGTCCGGCTGCTTCTGCTCAGCGCTCAGCGTCTGCTCATAGATCCACTCCAGCTGACCCCGAACATCTGCCTCGTTCAGTTTACAGCTTCCTTCCTTCAGATTCAGCGCAAAGAACTGAGAACATGAACCAGATGCGTCTTTAGTGAACAGAAGGACCGTGACATTCACTAGTGTTGGTACTGAGCTTTTAGTGAGTTAAAGGCTTAGTTCACCCAAATATTAAAATGATGTAATTAATGACTCACCCTCATGTCGTTCCAAACCCGTGAGACCTACGTTCATCTTCTGAACACAGTTTAAGATATTTTAGATTTAGTGCGAGAGCTCTCAGTCCCTCCATTGAAGCTGTGTGTACGGTCTACTGTCCATGTCCAGAAAGGTCAGAAAAACATCATCAAAGTAGTCCATGTGAAATCATAGGGTCAGTTAGAATAATTTGAAGCATCGAAAATACATTTTGGTCCAAAAATAGCAAAAACTACGACTTTATTCAGCATTGTCTTCTCTTCCGTGTCTGTGTGAGAGAGAGTTTAAAACAAAGCAGTCTGGATATCCGGTTCGTGAACGAATCATTCGATGTAACCGGATCTTTTTGAACCAGTTCACCAAATCGAACTGAATCGTTTTAAACGTTTGACTTAAGCTGTTAACTTTTTTAATGTGGCTGACACTGCCTCTGAGTTCAAACAAACCAATATCCCGGAGTAATTCATTTACTCAAACAGTGACTGACTGAACTGCTGTGATGAACACCGAGCCGAGCCAGATAACAACAGACTGACTCGTTCTAAAATATCTTAAACTGTGTTCTGAAGATGAATGGAGGTCTCATGGGTTTGGAACAAAGTCATTAATGACATAATTTTAATATTTGGGTGAACTAACCCTTTAAGAAATCAGCTCCTACATGCATGTCATGTAACGTTTACATCTGTTCATTGAGCAGATCCGTTTATCCACAGCGACTGGAGAAATGAGGAATACAACAAGCAATTCATCTTAAGGAGGCAATAAACACAAGAAGTGCCACTAATGCAAAGTTTCAGACACCATTCAGAATAGTACTAGAAGGGAAAGGTTTTTTTTGTTTTAGTTTTTTTTTAATGATTTGTTTTTTTTTATCTAATATTGACTAACTAGCAGTGTGTGATTGTTTGTCCAGTGATGTGTGCACAGCGGATCTCAAACAGCGCCGGTGTCAGCGGCTCCCTGCGGCTCCACTTCTCTGATTGGGTTATTGAGTTATCAGACCGGACCTCATTAGAGACACTTCCCCAGCCATTTCCAGGTAAACGGCCGTCGAGATGACAGCGCACCGTTGGCCCAGCGTGACGTCTGCAGGCAAGAGGCACTGTGAAGAGCGTCTGTCGATGGACCTGCAGTTAATTTAAGAGCCTCTCAAGCCTCGTTGCGATTAGCTGGATCAGATTAAGGTGACCTCAGATATTGTTCCGCTGGACTGTAATGTGTGATTGTGGTGGAATCAGGGCTTTCCTCGACTGTCATTAATCACAGACTGTTCAGTTCACCAAACAAACAAAACAGACTAATTCAGCACACTACTGGTGTAACACAAAAAGGAAAGCACACACCTGATTTTTACAGGCCACAATGACGTGTCCTGTGTCAGACGTGCTGTCCGCGGTGATGAGTGTGTCCAGTTTGAGTCCGGCCCGTCTGTAAGAGCAGAAGAGACGCTTGTACTGATCCATGCAGAGCGGTGTGTCGGCCTTCTGACCACGAGCGACGTCCACCAGCAGAGTCTTCCTACAACACAAACACACAGCGCTCATTACTGACAAAAACTAAACTCGACCAGCTGGATTAGATGGAGGACTGATTTACCCGTCCACCGCTGCCTTGTATTGAGAGACACTTAGAATAAGACGAGCAGCAAACCTGGACAAAACAAGAGACAAACTCCAGTTTATTATCTAATTTGATCAAATAGTCAAACTGAGATATAGACATCTTCTAGATACCCTTCAATCTGAGACTCGTTAGAAAACCTCCTCGTTTAGAGGAGATGCAGATGCTGCTGTATGATCTTCAGTGATGTTATGTGTGCTCTTTATTTACTCACACCAGAGAGTCTTTCACGTCTCTGAAGGGTTGTTTGGGGAAGACCAACGCAGGACTGGAGTTCACGGGAAGCGCCAGTCTGTTCTTCAGATACATGTCTTCCAGCCAGAAGTCGAACACCTGAGAAAAACACAGCAGAACCATCAGCTCATCATTTCCTGAGCTCTAATTAAACTCTTTTGAGGCGTGAAGCTACACTGCATTTTAAAGAGAAAGAAGGACAAAGATGCTATAAAATATTATTTTAGTAAAGTGCTATTATAGATCAAGTGCTGCTGTCACATTAAAACTGTGATGTTTCCTGGCAGACAGATCAATAGCCACAGATCAGTTGCTCATTATTTTTCTTCATCTGTTTAATGGGTCTTTAATAATAAATCGGTGTGTCCGGAGGTGCACACTGGGTTCAGTATGTTAGAGTTTTTCTCAGTCGCTTTGGTATATTTCTCGAATCATCCTTGACACTTCCAAAACAGTAAGTGCATAGCCAAAATCCTTAGTTTGTCTCTCAAAATAAATATCTGTGTCAATGAACATGTCAGTGCCTTCAGAATGACAAGTTCTTGTGTCATAGTTTACAGATGAGACAGTCAGATCACTTAGTCATGTGGTCAGTATAACAGTGTACTCTGGAGGGATGTTCTGATGGAAACTACTGCATTGAACAGTATGCTATATGCTTATGACATATATCCATTTAAAACATACACATTTACACATTACTGTATGTGGGATATTGACTGAAAGAGACTGGATTGAATTCCCAGTTACACTTTTACATAGTCTGACCAAAAAAAAAAAAAAAAAAAAACTTTACAATGTCATTGTGATATAGAAAAGGAAAAACAAAGATGAAAATAAGTCAATTTTCGGAATGTGTAACTCTTGTGTTGTCCTCTGTCTATACAGTATACACTTTCCTACTGAAGATTCATGAGATGACCCTTTGAGCTATTACAAAGAAATGTTTATCATTGTTTATCTTCATTACTCAAGATTCACTTGCACAATTCATGCCAAATTTACTTGACTTGGCAGTTTATGACAACTAGATGAACCATTTAGCATTTCATGACTTATACAATGAACTACAGACTAGATGTTTTGGGGGGTAGGACTATTGCACAGAAAAATATATAATACATTTTGACCAGCATAAAACATAGGAAACAGGAAACCGCAGATAAATGTGCGTAATCAATTGAATGAATGTACAAAAGCAATCGCAACTTGTTCAAAAGAATGAGAAACTGGGTTTATGATGTGTATAAATGACTAGATGATGTGGAGGTTGTACAAGTAGTTTTGAGAATTTCATTTCTGATTTTAGAAATGCACCAAGTGATTGGTCTCAAGTGACTGAGAAAAACAGTCGTGTCACTCCTGCTCTCTGCGACTGATAACAGCTCAGGGTTGAAGCTCCATAAAATGGGTTTGTAGTGTGTTTGTACCCAATTCTCTGTATTTTCTCTTTTCTCCAGCAGCAGTTTTTGCAGCCTTTCTCCAACACCTCCATGCTTGCCGAACGTCTCCACTATAGCTTTTGTTTTTTGAAACTGCTTTTCAGAAACGAGGTGTTTGACGGATCTCAGGTAGGCGTCCAGTGTGTGCTGCAGGTCTGGCACAGGAAGTTTCGGAAGCATCTGGAGAAGAGAAGAAGAATTAGCAGTTTTTCCACACAGTCTGACAGACAGACAGACAGAAAGACAGATAGATAGATAAATAGATAGATAGATAGATAGATAGATAGATAGATAGATAGATAGATAGATAGATAGATAGATAGATAGATAGATAGATAGATAGATAGATAGATAGATAGATAGATAGATAGATAGATAGATAGATAGATAGATAGATACATGATGCCCATTGACGGTTCTGACCTCCAGTGCAGGAATATTAACGAGTGAGTAACTGTTGAGTATCTCTGATGTTTTTGTTATCAGCTCTTTCTATAAATAATTTATAAGAATAGCTTTAAGACAAATGGAGAGAAAATGTTAAGAACCTTTCATACTAGTTAGAAATACTATTTTGATTAATGAATGCAAATGGTGCATCGAAATGGTTCAGAAACACAGTATCTAGAAATATTGTTCAGTTCTATTAATAACAGCATCTGAGATCTTTAGATTTACCTCTTCTAAAATAGTAAAAAATGTACATTTTGTGATATTGTGTACATACATCTGGTAAATCACACATGTATGAAATGTGTTTTGTATCAGAAGGAGAATCAGAGACAGAAGAATCAGCTGATGTGTGTCTGTGACTCTTTCAGATCTTTGGACATGTGAAGATGAGCCTCTTGTGTTTGCCCAGTCATGATGTTATATCAAGACTAGCTCTGCACATCTGTAGGCTAAGAACAATCATAGCAAACGGAATTAGCTTACACTGCAGTGGCTGTGGGCTTGGGCTGTTTCTCTCTTCAGGACGGGCATCACTGGGTTTCTCTGCAGTTACTGAAGAGATGTTTGATTCCTCAACACTGCAAACTCTGTCCTGTGAACACTGTCAAGTTCCTCTTAACGTTATCATCAGTCAGAAACGATGTTAATCTGAACTATATTATGAATAACCACCATCCCCATGAAATTGACACTCTGTCAATCAGGCAATATTTGCACACATTTGCACACTATTAACGATAACAACATTTTTTATTGTGATGTATGGACCTGAAGGGTTGCTTAAAATTCACTAGAACTGGGAGTAATAATAGCGTTTTACCCAATTTAATTTTCTTAAATTGATTGGTCAGTACAATTGATTAAAACAATATGAAAATAGTCGCTAATACGCTGGATGTGTTTTTATAGTCGCTGCAGACAGTTATGCTTCTAACCTGATGTTTCACTTAATTAATAAATCCGTGACATTGAGCTACAGCTACAGTCTAGACTTCAACACACATGCAGATCTGGAAAAATAAAGAAATCCGCAACATTACTTTCTTAAAAAAAACTAATAATAAAATAAAATAAATAGAATAGAATCAGCAATAGTCAAGTCAAGTCACCTTTATTTATATAGCGCTTTAAACAAAATACATTGCAATAGTAATAATAGCAGCTTAAATCAGGTGTACAGTGACAGATCTACAAAAGTATTGTTCAAAAACTGTCAAATACAAATCACTAGAGAAATTAACTAAAATAAAAATGCTTCCTTTATAACTTCTGTAAGTTCATCAGAATGAATGAGCTCATAAGAGCAGAGAGCCGCTCACCTGTTTGATCGGTGCGTCCGTCACGCGTCTGTCTCTCAGCGGCGCGTGCACGCTCTTCAGCGGCGGACAGTGTCCGTGACTCCGCCCCCTCGCGCCCGGACGCGCGCTGACGCTCCTGCAGATGTTTCCAGATGTGCTGCTGCTCCACCAACTTATCATTTATGTTAGATAAATTGTTAATGCTATTTATAATAGGCCTATGTATAGCTAAATTTCTTTAAAATCGGGATTGTATGCAAATAGCACACATAACTACTTATTATTAATAATTGATTAATTAATTAGGTTAATTTTTTATCATATGAAATTATGTACAATGAATCGTTTAATATTTTTCGTTATTAACGCTGATAATTCAGTTAGACTACAATATATATAGAGGAAAAGATGTCATATTTATTTTAGAGCTGTTACTGAATAATTTTTTTTTACAATATTCTTATACTTGTTCCCAGGTTAACCGGTCCAGATTAAATATTTCGTTACGATTTAAATTAAAGCAACTCACACCAATCCAGACGGACTCAACATTCCTTCACGGATCGTTCTTAGGACTTTGAGAATTTAAATATAAAAAACGACAAATTCATTCGTTGCCATATTTATTAAAAGTGATCCAGTCAATAAAAAGGCACATGTATGGAAATGTAAGCACTAGATTTATTTGAGTTTTGTGCAGTTACATCACGCAGCACTTCATCTACTCACATCTTCTTTTACACACTACAGGAGAGAATGTCGCCCAGAGCCCAATGTTACAGTTTCTATCTAAATCATAAAAGACACACATCTCTGAGCGGACACAGTCATGAGTGAGGGAATAAATATTGCACATCAGATGCTGAATGTTTGCGATATAATCTCTGGGTCACTAAAATAAATGCGTCACGTCTTGGCGTTAAGTGAGCTCGGGTCCCGACGATTCCTCCTCCGAGTAAGATTTGGACCGCTCGAAGAGCCCGTCCTCGTCCACGGGACACGGCTTAGTCGTCGTTGTGCACAAGCCCTTTCGCTTGAGTTTGCGCTCCTCCATTCGGATGGTGTCATAAAGTCCCGTCGGTCCTTCCTCCAGCAGCACGTTTCTCTCCGAGTTGGACGACTTCATCTGGCACACGTGCCGGAGCAGCAGCAAGGCCGGCGCGTAAAGCACATTCACCAGACCCATGCCAAGGTTCAGCTGAACGAAACCCAGGTTGTGTACGATCTGACCTGCTACTATGGGTCCCATAGCGTAGGCGAGAGAGTACGAGATGTCTGCGATGGCATAGACGCTTCCATAGACGGACACATGACGCACGTCCACCAGGAAGGCGAGAGTGGGCAGCAGCGCCGTGTCCACCAGAGCGATACCGAAGCAGACTCCGCACAGGGGAAGCATCAGCTGGCCGAAGGTTTTGCAGGCAGGCACAGTGCAGGAGCTGGCCCCTATTATGACCATCCCGAGCGCGCCGTAGAACCACTGCAGCTCCGGGTACTTGGCGGCTAAACGGACAGTGACGTAAACCCCCAGCACGTGCGGGAAGAAGGCAGGCAGCCAGGTGAGACCCATCTCCCACTTTGTGGCATTCATCGTGTTCTCCATCCAGTTAGAAATAGTGGGCTCGAGGAACGCCAGCGGGATGTTACAGACGGTCAGAGCGCCCGCCACCACGGCGATGTACGGGTCCATCATGAGCCGGTAAATGGGCGTCCCGACCGGCATGTTCTCGCGCGTCCTGTTAGAAAAAGGTTTGATCACAGTCAAGAGCAAAATGCCGTCTGCCAAGCACACAGAGGCCAGAACTATGAACGGGACCCGTTTACCTGCGAATTCATACAGGATACCGCCGAACGGAGGCGCCACGAGGCTCCCGAACGAGATGAACGCGAGCGCGATCCCAAGCGCGCGGCTCCTTTCCGCTTCTTCCGTGTATTTATCCGCAATCATCGCGATCCCAGACGTGTCGGCAAACGCTGAGCCCAGACCCTGCAGGCTGCGCGCCGCGAACAGGGTCCCGTAGTTGTCAGCAAACGCGAATATACAGGTCGAAACAAACATGACCAGAAGTCCGATCAGCAGCGGGATGTCGTATCCAACGCGGTCAATGAAAGTTCCCGATAAGGGGTTGACCATGAGTTGCACAATGGCCTTGGATGCGAATAACACCCCTATCTGTATGTCCAGGTTGTCCCTGTTTGCTCTGCCCAGCGAAGAGTTGGCATGTGCGCGCGCCGCCTGCTCGGTCTCTAAATCTGCGAGGTAATCGGGAATGATCGGAACTATCACCATGTAGAGCATGTTGTCAAGCAGAAGCGCGACGCAGACGATCACCAGAACGAGCCTTCTCTTCCGCTTGGGGTCTTGCATCGCGCTGCCCAGCTGTTTAGTTCTTTCGCCCATTTCGGACAACTTCAGGGCGGCTGATTTCACCAACCCTGCAGAGCCGTCAGTTTCCATGACCGTTTACCTCAAGAGAGCAGTCCTTCAGAATGTAATTTCATTCCTTTCCTGTGCAGCGACGCGTCTGGCTTTTACGCACGAACTTTCTCGGTGTCCTGCGCGCGCGCTCGGTTCGCTTTGGTCAGGCGCTGCTTTCACGCCTCTGATAGGTGACGTGCTAGTCCTTTCTCTTCACGGGTACAGTCCTGAGCTTTACTGTCTGCATTTCCACTTCTGCTGAGATTTTTGTTTGCCTTTACATCCCTGTTACGCACGCATGAATTTGCTCTTTCTCATGTGCGCGCATTGTCTGTCACCTGTGGGTCATTCACATCCGTTTTTCTTTCCAGACTTGCTGTGGGCACAAATTAAGAGGTGTGCCCAATATCAGTTTTGTCTGATTTCCCTCCTTTGGTCTTTGGCGCGTCCCCTGTGGTCAACAACCAGCTGCGTCCGTCTGCTAATTCTAAAAACGGACGTCCACTGACCAGTCACAGTCATGATCACATGACAAAAAATACTACTGGTCGGACGAACCGTAACTGACCCCAGATCAGCTCTACTCGCGCTCTTAGTGTGTTTGGAGACGTTTTCTTGTTGTGTTGGACGTTTTCATTTGAAAACACGTAAATGCAGTGTCAATAGAATATTTTGATAATTTCTATAGAGTTTGCTACTTTTATGCCAATGTAATTCGGTGAAGGGTAAATAATTCACAGAGTTGGCGGATTGAGGACCGGATTATTATTTAAAGGAAAAAAAAAACTAAATTATTATTTAAATATTAGATTTCACAAATAACGACAATACAGTAGGCTAATGTTTATCGCCTTTTTAAAAGCATTTGGGAAAATATTAAGGCAAAGCCATCGTTCCCCTATCTACTGTTTTCTGTTTAGTATACGTCTGGAAATAGAAAATTAAATACGCGACACAAACTTAACTCCGAGCGTCACTGCAGCACGCGCGGGTCTGACGCGAAGCGTTGCGCGCTCACCAGCGGCGCGACACTGACCTCTGCTGGACATTCTGCTCGCGCCCCTTGTGCTGATCAGCTTCTCGTGATACTGCTGATAATACGCTCTTTATTTGGACTACACACTGATAGGCATAGCTAACTAATGGAAACTGAGAGTTCTTCATAACGGTGTTGAGTTACCATACTGATCTACAAGTATTTATCTAACACACATACATAACTGCTTTTTGTAATATACCTGCCATACAACTGTCAATTTGTATATTGTCATTCCTTACCTAATTATTTGTATTTTATTCTTTTATTATGTGTTTTTTGTTCTGTCGCTGTCATTGCATTGCCCTGCGAAGCTTCTATCACGAAACAAGTTCCTCGTATGTGTAAACACACCTGGCAATAAAACTCATTCTGATTCTGATATAAGGTTCAGAACTGATATTTGAATGTTGATTTAGAGTTAAATGAGCTCTTTCTCTTTTTTATGGCATGTTGCCTGATGGCGGTTTAAAGAAGCTGATCTACCTAAATATATAAAATAGTTCAGCAACACTTCCGGTGCATTGCCCAGTTTGGACGCTAGATGGCGGTTTCTGCCATGAAATACGCAGATGAATGACGTCTGATTCACAAATTTTGTTTATCTCAGAGACAAATGAAGACATAATATATTACGACATACATTATACTCTCTTTATGTATTCAACAGAGCAGTAAAAATATTAACACTATGAGTTCTTTGTTAAAGCTGCGTGTTCAGGTGAATGTGGATCATGTGTCTTTCTGTTCAGATTAATATTCTATGCAATAAATGATTAGCTCAATGTGTATTGCTCAACAGATTGGATTAATATCTTCTATAAATGTTTTTCTTTAGGATAATAATATTTAATGGGGTTCACATGTTGTATCTGAGATTAATAAAAGTAAACAGGTTTGGCTCAACAAAAAACTCAGAATGAACTCTGAATTAAATTGGACAATGAAAAGAAGCTGGAAAATGCCACAAGAGTGATATACATATTAATTATCTCTAGAAATGTGAATGTACAAATAAATGAACATTCTCCAAAACTTTCAGTGAATGGAAGAATAACCAGAAATATATGCATTGCATGTATAGGCGTATAACCACGATGGAATATATATGTTATATGTGTAATGACTCGTATAGTGACTCACTGATACACACAGCAGCAGATTGTTGTTGTTTTGTATGTCATTGGTTTACACTGTATTTTCTCTCAGAATGTTTTTTACAGCAGGGACTCACAGAAAGTTAATGATTCAATAATCTGATCTTTGTCCCCATATACCTTGAAACACATCTGATAATTCTCTGTACATGTGTAAATAAATGACTATATGCAACGGTTCAACAAGACTTTATTTTAAATGAGATTACTCCACGAGTTTACGGTTTTAAACATAAGCCGCATTCAAAAGTTAAAGGTGAAGGTGATATTACAATTTATAGTAATATTTTCAGTATTTCTCAGAAGTCTGGTTTCAATTACAATTTGTTTGAAATAATGGTGCTTCATATAATATTATCTGGAGTAATAAGTGTTAATGATAAATCCCCTGTGATGTTAGTACTGGCTGCTGTATACAGGCCACCAGGGACCATACAGACTTTATTAAAGAATTTGCTGATTTTATATCAGCAAGTTTTATTTATATCTGTGTTAGTGTTGGCTGCAGATAAAGTTTTGTTTGTTGGTTATTTTAATATCCATGTTGATAATGAAAAAGATGCATTGCGTCAGCATTTCTAACCTTTCTGAATTACATTGGGGTTAGACAACACGTCTCTAACCCTAACCCTAACCTACTCACTGTCGAAATCTTACTCTAGATTTAATACTGTCACATGAAATTGATATTAATGGCTTTGAAATTCTGCAGCAGAGTGATGATATCTCATTATCTAGTATTGTGTAAACTCCATAGCTAAAGCTGCAAATTAAACTCACTATTATAAATATGTTAGAACCATCACTTCTAGCACAAACTACTACTACTACTACTAATAATTCATAACATTTATATAGTGCTTTTCTAGGCACTCAAAGCGCTTTACATTGTCAGGGGTATCTCCTCATCCACCACCAGTGTGCAGCATCCACCTGGATGATGCGACGGCAGCCAAAGTGCACCACACACCACACACCACACACCACACACCAGCTCACTGGTGATATGGCTGCCCGCTGTTTTGTAAACAATTTTCCCAAATGATCTCAATTTCTTAGAGAAAAATGGTATATGTGAGGATTTCCAGTCAGGATTTAGACCGTATCATAGTACTGAAACTGCTCTCCTTAGAGTTACAAATGATCTGCTCTTATCATCTGATCGTGGGTGTATCTCTCTATTAGTTTTATTGGATCTTAGTGCTGCGTTTGACACAATTGACCACAGCATTCTTTTGCATAGACTTGAACACTTTGTTGGCATCAGTGGAAGTGCATTAGCATGGTTTAAATCGTACTTATATGACCGCCATCAGTTCGTAGCAGTGAATGAAGATGTATCATATCGATCACAAGTGCAGTATGGAGTACCTCAAGGCTCAGTTCTAGGGCCGCTACTCTTCACGCTTTATATGTTACCCTTGGGAGATATCATCAGGAAACATGGTGTTAGCTTTCACTGTTATGCTGATGATACTCAGCTCTATATTTCTTCACGGCCCTGTGAAACACACCAATTTGAAAAACTAATGGAATGCATAGTTGATATAAAAAACTGGATGACGAGTAATTTCTTACTGCTAAATTCTGAAAAAACAGAGATGTTAATCATAGGACCTAAAAACTCAGCTTGTAATAACCTAGAACACTGTCTAAGACTTGATGGTTGCTCTGTCAATTCTTCGTCATGAGTTAGGAACCTAGGTGTGCTACTTGATAGCAATTTTTCCTATAAAGCCACGTTTTTCCATCTTAAAAAATTAAAATCTAAATTACGGCCTACGCTCTCAATGTCAAATCCAGAAATGTTAATCCATGAATTTATGACCTCAAGGTTAGACTACTGTAATGCTTTATTGGGTGGTTGTTCTGCACGCTTAGTAAACAAACTACAGCTAGTCCAAAATGCAGCAGCAAGAGTTCTTACTAGAACCAGGAAGTATGACCATATTAGCCCGGTCCTGTCATCACTGCACTGTCCACCTATTGCTAAATGCATACATTTTAAAATGTTTAACCTGCCATAGACATAACACACTATCCCCCTTTCTATAATCCAAATCCATTAAAGGATTTTCAGGCTGCATTAATTAGGTAAACTGGAACCGGGAACACTTCACATAACACCCGATGTACTTGCTACATCATTAGAAGAATGGCATCTACTCTAATATTAGTCTGTTTCTCTCTTATTCTGAGGTCACTGTAGCCACCAGATCCAGAATTGTTATTTAAACAAATAAAGTCTCTTATTTTAGATCAAACCAAAACTTTCATTTCCAATAACTTAAACCTTTTTGTTGTGCTAAAGCATGTATTATGCATTATGTAACATTTACCAAAATAAAACCAAATTGACTCTTTTACAGAGACCACATGCACAGATGTTGCTCATATGTTTCATTAACTGCATTCTTTCATTATTCTCGCATCTTACACAACTTTACAGTATCTTCCCTCCACTGATAGTAGATCTTATTTGAACATAATGTAATCATAAGAAATTGACCAGATCATTTTATGTGCAATACAGGAGAGTCACATTAATAAATCTTAGACGTAAGTCTGCTTTGAGACAGGACATGTTTGTCAGATTTGCTTTGAGAAACTTCAGGGAAGATCTTCTAGAGCTTCAAGAGCATGTGAAAGTTCCTCTGGAGTGTTTACGCACTTAATGTCTATTTAGGAGGCTGTTTCTGAGAAGAGTCAAGAAGTTAATCCTGCTTATGTGGTCAACAGTACCTTAGAGACCATAGATAGAAACCTGCTGTAACTGCACTGACCCACTAGTGTGTGTGTGTGTGTGTGTGAGAAAGGGTTTACATGTTTTTATATCGTGGTGGTGACTTAAACCTGAATAGACACAGACTCATGGGGACTTGTGTTACTGTGGGGACCTAAACTGGAAACAAGCTTATAAATCATACAGAATGAGTTTTTTTGAGAAAGTAAAAATGCACAAAGTTTCCTGTGAGGGTTAGGGTTAGGTGTAGGGTTGGTGAAGGGACATAGAATATACAGTTTCTACAGTATAAAAACCATTACACCTATGAAGAGTCCCTGTAAACCACAAATGCAAGCATATGTAAGTGTGAAGATTGTGTGTCTTCTACCTTTCTATAAATAGTGTTCAAAGTGTTAATTAGTCTGTACAGGTGTTGACCTGCAATTGTTAAAACCCTTTGAAACCCATTAAAGTATATTTTGAAGATCTTAAAAAGCAAATATCTGAAAAAATTGACAAATCATTGCCATGAATTTTTACTTTATCCCACATTAGCTGTATCTGCTTCGTCTACTTTTCTAAACAGCATTAATAATATTTTAATAATATTTATATAATATACAGATCCAATATTTATTTTGTCATGTTCAGTTTTTGTATGTTTTAGCTCATGTTTAATTCACCTGATTCCAGAAACAGTGGAGGACTGCAAACTGAAAAACGTCAATGAATACAATTCACTCACGTTAAAAAAAGAAAAACTCATAGTGAATGCATGAATGAACAGACTTTGCTCATCAGCTCTGCTCTAGTGTGTTTCTGAGGAACAGAGTAATGTCAGATTTGGTCTATGCTCACGACGGCTGCGGGTCGCTGGGTCCAAGAGTCGCTCTGTGACTGGCTGCAGTAATGCACTTCTGATCCTCTTTTCTCTTCAACATACGTCAGAAACACAAATCTACTGATATAAGAGCAGCTCCTTGTGCAGAGGAATTACTGAAGATTACAAAACCCTGGAGAATTTCTAATCCTGAATGTGCAAGTTGATTAGCCAACGGTTCAAGATCTGAGCAGCTGACTGAGAAGATCTGTGAACATCAGTGTTCTTTGAGCAACAGACCGAACCTGCAAAGGGTGAACATGGATTTGAATAAAAGTATCTGCATAAATGAGCCACTCGGACTCCTAACACACACACACACACACACACACACACACACACACACACACACACACACACACACACACACACACATGTGGTATCCTGAATAATTGTCATAATTATAATTCTTTTCAGTTTATTCTTGTGTATATTTCATGTGGCAATATCCATTTTCCTTGATTTGATTTATATTTTATTTCTATAATTTCTATCATATTATAAATGCTGTGTTAATCAAAATACATGTTGCAACTATTTCGGGATTTTTCATAAGAGTTATCGTTCCGATTTAATATGCATATTATCAGCAGGAGATGGATGTGTGTGATTGGTTGAATGAAAAGGTGCGCGCCACTGCGTGCGGGAGTTCTCGCGATATGCTTCATTCATGATAAAGCATCGGTGAAGAAACATCGCTTGAACGCTCATTCATTTAATATCATCCTTTACAGGTATAAAATGTACACAGGACACACCATCACTGCTTTAATCGTTTTGTAAGAAAGGCTGTTCTCTATACTGTTTGTTTTTCGAGATGCATATGATTGATATGTTCATAAACTCGGTTTAATGTTAACCATCAAATCCGAGCACATGGTTAGCATAAATGTGCCGTGATTAGATCGCACGCTGGTTATTAGGACACGGATGTAAAATACATGTACTGTTATATGCATTTCGTGTTATACTTTATTCATTATATATGTTGTTATTCCTTATTCCTTCTGTTATGAGTTTATTTCATGCTTTTTCACTGATAGTGTATGTATGACGCCCAGAGAAGACTATGTAGTCGAGTGAACCTATTTACATACCTGGCCTTGTGTCATAAATTGTGATTTGTGGTTACAGTAACAGCATCTAAGTCAATACTGTGTTGATACTATGCATTTGTGAATATACTGTTGAAAAGTGTGAGACTATGCACATGTGCAAGTCACATCATTTGTATTGATTCATGATAAAGCATCGGTGAAGAAACATCGCTTGAACGCTCATTCATTTAATATCATCCTTTACAGGAGTATTACACACACACAGAGGAATCAGTGCATTTACTGAGACAGATGACTGTTTGTGAAGGAAACCATCTAAACCAGTGAAGAGAACCATGCAAGTAAATTCATGATGCCAGCAGACTCTTCTACAGATTCTAGTGTAGGAGTTGATCCACCTTCATCAGTCGACCCTCTGAGCCCCTAAAGAACTCATGAAAGGACTGTCTTGTGCCTCACAGTTTATTCTGTGGATTAACAATGAAAGGCCCTTTTGTTATTAATGGTTCATACAAAAATCCTCTTACTTCAAGTTTGTTATATAAGGTTCTTAGAGTACATTTGAGGGACAAGTAGTTTTGAATAATAGACTTGCTTGGGAGAGGGAACTTTCTATATAAGTGAGAAAGAATGGGGTAATATTTGGAAATGTGCCAAATCCATTTCAGTATGTAACCGTGCCAAGGCGATACAATTAAAAATTCACAAGACTTCACAATCTTCTCACATTTGCAGCCAGGAAAAACATTAATGAGATGGATAAGTGATAAGACTCCAACTATATCTGGATGGCACAAGATTTTAATGGAACTAATCTCACTGGAATACTTTATGTGTTTATTAATGGTCAGTCAGGTCAGTTTTATAATGTCTGGAGGCCTTATATCAGTCATCAAGGAATTGATTTGTCAATTATCCTGTTGAAGAGTTTTCCTATTCATGTACCCCAAGAGAGTGCATACCATTGTGGACTTGTATTGTATTACCACTATGTGTTTAGTGTGGTGATCCATTTCATTTTTGAGCATCTAATTTTCCTTTTCCATTTCAGTGGCCTAGAATAAGTCTGCTTATTCTTATTTTGCAGACTCCCTCATTTTATTCACATTTCTTTTGTTGTAAAATTAGAATTATGGTCTATATTCATGTATTTTAAGTTGGAAAATAGTATATATATATATATATATATATATATATATATAAAAGTTCTCTCACTTCACTGATTTACACATGAATACAAAAGAAAAAATACTGGATTCTGATGCATTGGTCAACTGCGAGTATAAGGCAAGAACAATGAAATAGTGAGATGATTGTGTCCTGAATTAACTGTTTATGTCGTATCTCACACACCAGGAAACTGAAATAAGGCTTCATGTGTCAGTCTTCAGTGAACCATTAAATTAAACTCTTGACAAATGTTTAAGGCACTGCTTTGACATATACAGAAAATTACAGTCATATCACATGTAAACTCTTGCAGAGTCATCTGAATACAACATTACATGGCTGAAGCTCATTCACTATTTCTTTTTGTTTTCAGATTTCTCTCCGGTGAGGAACTGCCAGACTCCTGTACGGTAGAACTCGTTCCCGAACGCGTACAGGACGGCGTGGAAGATCGGAGACGACTTGGCCAGCACTGGGAGGACCTAGAGGACCAGACGACCGTCATCAACACTGAGATGTCTGAATCACACACACAATGATTTATCAAGCTGATGAAAGATTTTGAAGATCACTAGTGTTTGATTGTTATTTACCATTCTGAGCTTTGGTGAAATGAGGTTAACGTTCTCGAAGCAGGCGTATGTGCACATCAGAACATACGGACCCCAGCAGAACAGCAGTGCTTTCAGAGGTAAACCAGTGTTAAACTGCAGGACAGAGAGGAAGAAGCTCTGACACAAAACACCAACACACACACACACACATATACACACGCCATTCACGGTCTGCTCTAGTCATGCTTTTATCTACACTAGACCAGAAATCTGACTCTTGTATTACTTCTAATGCAAGACCTGGATCTTAAAGCACACAGAGTGCCGAGCATCAGAAGGTTTCCTGTGGCTCATCCATCCGTACGGAGTAAAACATTACAGCCCACAGAGCATGAAGCATAAACTAAATTTGGTTTAGTTGAATTTGCTGCACAAAATGCATCTTTGGTTACTGATTATACTTTGGTCATAAAAACTGATAACTGAAAATGATAACATCATAATGAACAGCAATTTCTTAAAATGATAAATTGTACACAAATACCAAATTAATTTAAAATGATAATTTTTTTATAGTTTATTACAAATAAAGTTTACTTTAAGAAAAGTGCAAAGTGAAATCACAAGGCAGCAAAAGTTCCTACAAAGGAAGAATTGTTGTGCATGAGGAGTGGGGTGGAGCCGAGATCAGTGTGGGTGGAGCCAAGAGCATTGGGGGCGGAGCCGAGAGCTGGTGGATCAAATAATGATGAGCGAGCGTCTCGAGTCCCACGGAGGAGCTCCGCAAGAATGAAACGAGGAGTGACGTCAGTGAAGGACAAGAGAGGACCAGGCCTGGACTATTTATGTTGTTTTGGTTCTGTTTGTGCGAGACAGTCGTCTGTGAGGGGCTATCGCGCTATTTTAAGTTTTTGTTATTAAATTATGTATAACTGTTCACTGCTTCTCACCTCCTTCCTCCTGATCTACGAACATTTGTTACATTGTGTATCTAATTGGAGCATATGCTGACTAAGGAGTGTGTGAGTACCTTAAAGTGGTGCGTCTTTTTGAAATATGCATAGATGGAACTGTAGGAGGACTGCAAAACCATAACAGGGAATGCTAAATACAGTACAGTGATGGACAGCATGTAGGTGATGTAACTCCTGAAGAAGACAGCAAAGAAGAAGACACCACATTACTCTTGTATACAATTCACATTAGCACCGATATTCAAAATGATCAACAGTCATTTCCAAGCAGGGCAAACAGACAATATTGTTTGTCAATATCTTTCTTATTGTTATTTCTGATTAGTAATGTGCAGCAGTTTTTTAAAGTAGCATTGTCGTGTTTTGATTTGAGTTGTGTGAGTTACAAAACAAAGAAACTAAAGCAAAGTCTGTTTGTATCTTTGATATTCGTGTGTGAGATGGATGTACCGGTCTCCTTGTGTGTAGTCGAGCGTACAGCATGTTTTCATCGGCTCAAAGTCAAAGACGCCCCATCCAATGGCCGGCAGCGGTAGAGCCGCCCAGAACACGGCCAGGATCCAGATGATGGTGCTGATGGTCACAGATGTGCTCCAGAACATCTTCTGCTCTGGAAACAAATAAAACCAACTCAGTGTGCCCCAGTCAGCTGAGACAGAGCAGGAAGTCCTGGGTACACACCAAAAGATAATCGGGCTGATTTTGGACTGATTTCCCCCCTTCCGACAATCCTGGCTATGTCCCGATTATCTTGATGGTTCTACAGATTATTTTTTATAATGGGTGTTTTAAGAGTGTCCGAACCTGATCGGAAGAACGTCAGAGTCGCCCCGATGGCGAATCCTAAATATTCAACATGTTTAATATTTACGATCAGAAATCCTGAAGCGTGGAGGAACCCCGAGGACAAACGCCTTCATGAAGCAGTCGTGATGCAGCACAAAGTGAAATTGATGTGCACAGCAGAGATGGAGGATCAGCTTGTTGATTTCAATAAGCTAATATTTAATTGCAGAATAAGATCTCTTCTCCAAGGCTACATCCACATGAAGCCAGAGCTTTCCCTATCCGATCTTTTTTTTTTCCTCGTCTCAAGAAATATCCGCGTCCACACAAAACCACAAAACTATGCAGTATACATGAAAGACCAGCATGTGGCGCTGTAATTCTGCCACAGAGATACACTAAAAACAGAGAAGAAGACATGGACTATGAACATAAACCTTGTGCGTGGTACACAAACGAACATGGAACAATACATTTATTAATCTGTGTTAATGTTAGTTAATAAAAAGACAATCGTTCAGTGTGTGTTCATGTTTTTGTTGCTGTTACGTGACGTAGCGGTGTCTGATTAGGGTCGAGGATTACGTCATTGTTTCAGAAAGTATACGGATTCGCTGTCCACACGAAAACACAAAGGCAGCGTTTTCAAATGTTTCCACTCTGGGGCCCGGTTTCAAAAAATATCGGTTTCACTCTTCCAAATCGCAGGATGCGTGTGGACATAACGCCTATAAGATACAAAATTTATGCAAAACGCGTCTCCGTCTGGACGGAGCCCAAGAGAGACCTGGGAACAACAATTATAAAAAACATAGCTGTGTGATTTTGTGACCATTGCTCACTCTGTAACTCGTACAGACCATGTTCCCGCCGTCTCCACGACTTCACCCAAACCCTTTTTTACCGTGATTTTTTTGTGAAAATCATTCCAAACACTATCATTGCAATTTCTTCCTGCTTTTGTCCGCCATGCTTATTCTGAAGTCTCGCGAGATTTTGCGAGGTTTCCTGTGTTCACAGTCGAGACTCTAGTTGAAAATCTGTTCATGTGTGGTGTGCTGTCTTTGTCACACACTATAGGAGCAAAACGGTTAAATGTAGGATTTTTTATCCTCTTGTTTGTGTTATATCACATTTTGAAAATCTTATAAGATGTAAAAAATCTTTGGTATGTACCCAGCAAAGGCTGTATTAAAATTGATAACGAAACCCAAAGCAAGCCTTACAGAAACAAGAGTACTATTAAAGTCTTGTGTGTCAACTATGAAGGATAATAAAGTAACATTTTATGGATGGCAGATGGATTTTCTGTTTATACTCACTAGTACAGTACTGATGATATCTGTCCCAAGCAATGGCAGCCAGAAAACTGATGGCAGCGAGAATCGACACCATTCCCTGAAAAGCATGAATCTGGCAGCCCTCCGACCCAAACGGCCAGTATCTTCCAGAGTTCAGAGAAAGACACACACACAGGGGTTGAATATTTACACATACATACATTTGATATTTCTCTTTTTTATATTAAGGTCATGTGTTCTTCTGTGTCTAGCGGTTATATTTCTGTGGAAACTTTTGTTTCAAATTCCTTGCCTGCAATAACACCAATAAGCAATGTCAGAAATAAACACCATAAATATAATAATTTTTTATTTATTTGTGTCATACCTTTTTCTACAATTACAATTTCTGAAATTTTAATTTTCTAAATGTCAGAAGCAAGTGTTAAATTGGTGAAGATTGTCTCACCTCAGGTAACTGGCGTAAGCAGCCACTAAACCGTTAATATTGAGGCTCAGGTCGGCCACAGCCAGGTTAAAGATGAAGAAGTTATTGGGCGTCTGCATCTCCCGGATTCTGAGGAACGCCATGATCGAGATGAAGTTAAGAAAGAAACCAAGAAGACCTAGAAGAAAATACTCAGATATTCAGACTGAACAGAATTCATAACACTGTGCACCGAGACAAGAGCAATCATAACTAAATAACATATCATGCTGTTAGAAGAATTACCAATCCACACTAACAATGAAGCACCAATCAATGCAATGCTGATATGAAGCCATCACTTACCATCATTGTTCCAAGGTACTGACTATCTGTTTTATCTTTTTTTCTTTTTTTTTTCTTTTATTATTATTATTTATTATTATTATTATTATTATTTTAACTTATCCAGAAACTAGGCTTGTTTATTTACCAAGCTTCCTTTTCAAAAAAGTTATGTGAAATTTGTTTAAATTCATGCACAGGTTTGATGAACCAGCAATCAACAAGCAGAAGATCAGGGTTTTACAGATCAATAAGATCAGCGCACATTAATCGATAGCCAGACATATTGATCTGTAGCAGACACGCGACCCTGGACTGAATCACGCAGTTATGTTTGTCAATACATTCATTTATAGATGAGGAACAGTACAGTACTGATGAATGAATGCACTGACTGATTCTGATTGATTGATTGATTGATCAGGATCACTCACCGCCCACCAGCAGCGCGGAGCCGAAGGCGAACATGTCAAAGTCACTGAATCCCTCCGGTAACGTGTACGAAGCCATTGTCAGATGTTTCTCACTGAGGTCCGCTGCGCTACAGAGGCTTTATGTGTGTTATGTCCCTGTGGAAGCGCGTGTGAGGTTTATAGCCTCTCAAATCTCCGCAAGAATGTTTTAATACCACACAAGTTTGTGAAATCCATAGGCGGAAATCCTGGGGGGTCGGAGGAGACAGGACCCTCCCCACATCTGAGGGTTGCCACCCCCTAAAATTAGATTAAAAACCACGCTGTGTATTGTAAATTACAATGTTTTATACTTTAAATAACTTTTTTTTTAACGGGGCACAAATGCATTTTAAGTTTAAGAAACATTTCGAGTCCCCCCTCCCTTGCTTTGCAGTGCTTTGGTCGAAAAGCTCGCTTTCCTCTTTTACATCTATCAGTGTTGCCAAGTACGCGGTCTCCCCGCAGAATTAGGTTTCTTTAACACTGTTGC
This sequence comes from Carassius auratus, assembly GCF_003368295.1. Lineage (NCBI taxonomy): Eukaryota > Metazoa > Chordata > Actinopteri > Cypriniformes > Cyprinidae > Carassius > Carassius auratus. The sequence goes on along the minus strand of NC_039279.1, from coordinate 2,720,263 downwards.
ACCCCTAACCTGATATTTAGCTCCTGTATTGCAAATTTAACCGATGGAACCCCGCCGGAAAAAACGTGTGTTGTAGACCCACCGGAACCCGATCTTTAGCGGGGAGCCCTCGAACTGTGATTGGGTTCGTTTTGGGAGTTTTTTTTTTTTTTGCGAAAAACTGGCAACCCTGCATCACCTACCTGCACACACACACACACACACACACACACACACACACACTATTGGGTGAGTGAGAAAAAGTCAATAGTTGCGGAACTCGGCTGTCAAAGCTATTTAATTCACTTAAACATCGGATGAAGTGATTATTTTCTCTTCTACACAGATGATGCCAATGTATTTCCGGTGAGTCCGCTATGTTAGCAATAATGTTACCTTCCTGACGGATAATGTCTGAAGTTGTCTAATGTGGCTCGTTCTGTTACACTGATTGTAGTAAGGGTTTCCACCGTATACGTATCCTAACCGATTTTAGCTGTATTATTTGTGTCCCCTTCAAAAATTGCTCTTAATGAATTGTATGTTTATTGTCCGCTCCCCACCGTACAACGAACTTTACTCCTCTGGTGAAATGTGATCTCCTTCTAAACTAAGAATCAGATTAAGATCAGGACACGATCACACTCCATTCCCAGCTTTCAGATGTTAATGCCATTGGGAAATAGCTTCAGTGAAATGTGTTCAGTGTAATCTCACACTCTCTAAAAACACACATTTCACAGCAGCATTGGTCTTTTCTCCTCAGGATGAATCTCGTGTTGTTGCTTCCCCAGTTGCGTTGATAAAAGTGCCTATTAAATTAATAAATTAAAATATACAGTTCTAAATGAGCCCGAGAATTCGTTTAGTTTATTCATAGACTGAATATAATGATTGGTGTGGATATATATTATGAACTCTGACCCTCATTTCCTTTTGTCTTGACACTGGAAAAAAAAAATAATATATACGTGTTTTAATACAGAAATATTTTTATATGTACTATGCAAGATTTATTTCGAACAAATATACACTGGAACAGGAACTTTGGTTTGAGATGAAACCTTTAGCTCTATACTGCCTCCAAGTGTTTTAAATGCATATACATCCCGCTTTTGATATGTTCTTTGCTTTAATCATATAGGCTTTATAGACCAAAAAGACATGAAAGATTGTAACATAAGGTAACCGAACAGATCTGTGAGTAAAGTTGATTGAAAAAAAAGTATTATGTCTGCGAAAATCTGAAATATGCATCTTTCATATTATCATCCATTTACCTCATAATAAACACTGAGTTTTATGCTAAACATGATAATTCCTGTGTGTGCTCATTATTGAATCAAGTGCAGTTTGATGAGTCAAAGGTCAAACTAACAACACTAATCTTTTGCATGTATAAATAACCTATACAGTATTTTGGTTTTCCATTTCTATGTCTATTATAAAGTTTTCTATTTAAATAATCTCCACAAATCAACATCACAAAAAAATAGAATATTTCCTCCCCACTCCATGATTTAGTCGGCATGTCTGGTGAAAATAAAATAAAACAAAGCCATTCACCAATAAGATGCTGTGAATTCACTAAACTGTTGTCCAATCCCAGGTCTAAAATAAACCCTCCAATCAAAATAGAAATGTCTGTTCTGTATATATACAAAGGACAAGAACACAGCCTATGGGCTTCCAGGAAGGAATAATCGTGTAAATGAAAATACCCCAAGTCCTTCCTCATAATCTGCTCTATCCCTTTTATCTGGGATTTGGATGCAGAGCGAGCAGAAAGTGTTTGAGAAGGACACAGAGATGCTGCGTGTGCTGCTGTGATTAACAGACTCAAACCCATCCGGACAGTAGCTAGAACAGATACAGTAGCATAGAAGATGAGTGTTTTGGGTTTTTGGGCTTTTGCGCTGGTGCTGTGCTGCCTTCCGTTGTTTTGCAGCTCGTGTCCTGCTCAATGCAGCTGCTTCTACCACAAACTGAGCGACGGATTCAAGTCGAGGTAGATTTCACACAAACTCTTATCTGAAGCCCTAGAAGAGCCTCATATGGACCACTGTCTGCAGAATACTGACGCCAGATTGTCTCTGCTCTTTACTTAGTTGTTGGATTAACGTGTGTGTGTGATTTTTAATCTTCTCTGCTCGTTAGTTGAGGTGCTTCAGGCCTCTAGTATTCGACACACACACACACACACACACACACACACACACACACACAAATGCACAGTGTGAAGGTAATGATAATAATACAGAATAAAAGTAAAGTCAGGATAAAATCTAGTCAAAGAGGAATATGTTATAGCACTATTTTATAGCAATGTAGATCACTGTAATTTTAGTGCAGTGACTGGCATTAATCTAAAGGAGGCTGTGCTTGGCCTGTGTGATTTTAAATTTAAATGTGTTTTTATAGGAGTGTGCTGTGTAACGACCCCGATCTCACTGTGATCCCAAACAACTTTCCCTCGGACACCTCCAAACTCCGCATCGAGAAAACCTCCATCAGCCTGGTCTCCAGCGAAACCTTCCATTACCTCAGCAGCCTGGAGTACCTCTGGATATCCTTCAACTCACTCTCCTCCCTCAGCGTGGACAGTTTCCGAGGACTTAACGCCTTGGATGAATTACGGATGGATGGGAATGTTCTCACTTCCTTTCCTTGGGAATGTTTGATGGACATGCCTAACCTTCGGCTTCTGGATTTGCACAATAATAAAATCAGCAGCATCCCAGCTGAAGCAACCATTTACATCAAAAACTTGACCTACCTGGATCTGTCCAGCAACAGTCTGACCACCGTTCCAGCCGAGGTTCTTACTTCGTGGTTCTCTCTGAAACCTCCTCAGGATGCAGAGAACTCCAAAATGATACTGGGTGAGTTAGTTTCTGCTCTTAAGCCATTTCAGTTCAATTGTAAAATCTTAGTCATTGACAAATGAAGAAACGTTGATGAAAGTGTCAGTTATTTGCACAGGTCTCCACGACAATCCCTGGCAGTGCGACTGTCGTCTCTTTGATTTGGTGCAGTTCCAGAAGTTTCCTTCTTCCTCCGTGGCGTTCATCGATACACGTCTGCGCTGCGCCGAACCCGAGAGCCTGTCGGGAGTCCTCTTCTCTGATGCTGAGCTCCGCAAGTGTCAGGTTCCCCGCGTGCACACGGCCGTCGCGAGGGTCCGAAGCTCCATCGGAAACAATGTGTTGCTGCGCTGCGGGACCATCGGTGTTCCCATCCCGGAGCTGTCCTGGACCCGTGCCGACCGCAAGCCCATGAACGGCACCGGTACGTGTGATGTTTGCATCTCATCTCATGTCTCCCTTGGTTTACTGCCTTTGTTAGATAAACACATCATTCAGGTTTAGTTGACACATCTGCTGAAGAAATTGAAACGGTATTAAGAGAGCATGCAAAAATTACTGTTATGAATAACTGTACTGCACGCTTAGATGCAACATGCAACTGCAGAACTTATATTAAAGTGAGTGTTTTTTGTTTGATCTTGTAGTTCAACAGGAAATCTCTAAAGAGGGCATCATCTGGTCCATTCTCAGCGTTCCTGCTGTTTCGTACAGGGATTCAGGGAAATATGTTTGCAGAGCCACTAACTTTGTCGGGAGTGCCGATGCCATTATCTCACTTGTCATTTCTGATACGTGGCAAATCGATGAAGCGGTCGCCAAAAAAAGTCACGGAAAGAAGAATGGTGGATTTGGCCGAGCGGCGTATCAAGAGAAACTCATCGCCAGATACGTGCCGCCGGCCACATCAGCCGCTGTGCCCATCATCGAGCCGCTCAATGGACCCAAAGCCACAGCATCCATCCGGATCGAAAGCTACAGCATTTCTGATGATGTTTCCAAAGCGAAGGTCACAGCGGCACCTGCAGTGTCCACAGGAACAGACAGCGGGGCGGTGGAGCTTCAGAAAGATGTCTTGAGTAACCTGGAGGCTAATGCTTCATCTCTGCAGCAGGGTCCGGAGCGCAGAGTGGTTCGCTCGGTCAAAGTGATTGGTGACACTGACCACACGGTCTCGCTGAACTGGCGCGCACCCACCGCCTCCAACACCACGTCCTTCAGCGTTCTTTACGCCGTCTTTGGGGAGAGGGACATGCGTCGCATTAATGTTGGCCCAGGCAAGAATCGGGTAACGATCGAAGGGCTCGTCCCCAAAACCAAGTACATAGCCTGTGTGTGCGTGAAGGGCCTCGTTCCCAAGAAAGAGCAGTGTGTGATTTTCTCCACGGACGAGGCGGCCAGCGCCAGCGGCACACAGAAGCTCATTAACGTGGTGGTGATCACGGTCGCCTGCGTGATCGCGGTTCCTCTGACACTCATCGTCTGCTGCGGGGCACTGAAGAGGAGGCTGCAGAAACTGATGGGCAGGAAGTCCAAAGACATTCAGGACTCGTACGTGACGTTTGAGACTCTGTCTCCAGGCACCAAAGCCAAAGGACTGGAGGGGGAATATCTCACCAGACTCAACCCAGACGAGTCCAACCGGCTGCTTTCGGCCCGCTCTAGTGTGGACTCTGAGGCTACGGCCAGAACCGAGGGCCAACCCAACGAGTATTTCTGCTGATGGACCAACGGCAGGTAACCACCTTAGAGAAAGTTCAGTGTTCAAAAAGGGAAAATTATCACTCAAGTGTGAAATTTGTGTTTCTTTTTTTGTCATGCACTTTTCCAATGATATGTTTATCATTGATTCATTCATCATTTATGTTCTGCAATGAAATGTCTGTGAGCAACACATAATACTCATATATCTTATACAGAAGGTGAAGCGTTAAGATTTTCTGTTTGGACTGTCAGGATTTTGCAATAAGACAGGGACGGTGATGTACATGCTTAATTTTTCCTTTTTACTTGTTTTTCTTTATACTGTTAACTTGTCACAGTGTACTGGGGCAACTGTTCTGTTTTCCACTTTAACCTTAAAACTGCTTAAAATTTGCAATATCAGGAATATGTTAAAGTCTCTACTCAAATATATTAAATATATGTTTAAAAATACGATTGAATAAAATAATGTTTTATATGGTCCTTGTTTTCTGAATGGTTCCTCTTTGTTTATAAAGTGATGCATCTGAAAACACATTAGCTGTGCTATTCCTAATTTTCTGAATGTTCAAAGCAACATTTAGAAACTCCTGAGGAAGTTTGAGCTTGAAGCATAATAGGATTTACCCCACTGAACCTGTCATGCGGAGAGGATCGTGTCTCCTGTAAATGAGCTCTGGAGCTGCACAGCAATTTATTTCATATTTTGCATTTTATGTCTGAGATCCCAAAGTTTGTTCTGTACTGAAGATATTTACATAATGGAGATAATTCATATTTCTTCACACTTGTTTTATCTTGTTTTTCAGTTTTTAACTGTTTTTAGTTATTCATTACTAAATGGCAAATAAGCCATTTAATTTGATCACAAAAGCAGTTTGTTGAAGCATCATTTACTCTGTGACCACCTGCAACAGGACAGATTAAATATAATGAGCTTAACATAACTAGGACCACGGATAAACTGCTCCTCAAGTTGTCTTCAGAAGACTGTGGCCGTCTTGACCAGTTTGCTCAAATTTTAGACTGATTTCAAAAACCTTCTTAGAGAAAAATGAATTACTTGAGGTTTTCCAGTCAGGTTTTTGGGCAAAACACAGTACAGAATCAGCACTCTTTAAAGTCTATAATGATATTTTATTAACTGTTGACTGGGGCTTCTGCATTTGTTGTTCTGCAAAAAATGCTTGCAAAATGCTTGATTCTCATCTTGAGAAATATGTAGGAATCCAAGAAATGGCTCTTCAGTGGGTTATGTTGTATATGTCAAATAGATATATTGCAGTTAGGGTTGGGGAATGTTTATCGACCTCAGCTCCTCTCACCTGTGGTGTCCCACAAGGGTCTATTCTTGCCCCGCTACTTTTCTCTTTATATATGCTCCCTTTGGGGTCCATTTTTGGGGTCCTATTTTGGGCCGAGTGAGACTGTTAATCTTGGGCCTCGGGTCTCGTTTAATTTAACTTTTTGTTAATTTCACTACCATATCCAGAGATCTCTTTCTCAACTGGCACGGGAAAGGGGCTAATGTCATTCTGGCACTGCTTAAAAATCATCAGCACTATAATCCTGATGAACTCATATGAAATGTTCAGGGGCTGAATCAAGAGCAGTAAAGTTCTTTCATGAGATAGAGCTGAAGATGTGCATAAAGCCATATTCGTTCAGTCCTTAAACTAACATCACCTCCCGTAGGGTCAGAGGTCACCAGGCATGACAAAGTGGATGTCGTCCTCTTTTGGAAGGCCAAACAAAGTAGTTTCGGCTTTCACAGTGAATTCAACATGGCCGCGGCTGCAAAAACCAGTCTACAATGAAAATAAAAGTTACGCCTTCTTTTTTTGCGTGAACATTTGGGCGGCATTATGCAAATCTTCCCACATAGAGACTAGAGATGGGGGCGTTTTAGAACGAGCCATTTTTGGGCAGTATTTGAGACTTTAGTCTCTGCAGCTTTACTGATCTTCTTCATGCACCAAGAGCTTTTAACACTCCAAAGAGAAAAGAAAAATTGAAATCGCATCATATGATCCCTTTAATCTAATCACCTTCAGTTTTCCATCAGCTCTGTGCTGATTATTCCTGCTCTTCACATGGATCACTACGATCAAGGCATTTACACCTGCTCTGCCAACAATTTCACGGGTAACTCGTCTGTCAGCATTCAGTTCGATGTCCTTCTATCCCAAAATCTCCACTCTCCGACTCTCACCCGCCTGACCTCTGGCATCAGTAGATGAAAACGTGTTTATTGATGTACTGATAGCCAAGCAGACCCTCTATGGCATCACAATCGAGTAGTTTGTACTGACAGAGAAACTTGCAGAAACCTGGTTCACGGTTTATTTTGGCCATTATGATGCATCCAAAAAAAACATTTATGTGAGTCCAGGAACCAGCCGCTTCTCTGTCAGTGACCTGCTCCTGCTTAAAAATATGAAGAGTGTGTGACGTGAAGAACCTGCAGGATGGCCAGTGTGCTGTGTTGATGATGTGAAGCAGCTGGAGCGGAGAGCCAGATGTTATTGTGATTGTGTGTGCTGTGGTGCTGGCTGTGCCTGCTGCGATGTGTGTTTGCTCGATCAACACCAGAACACACTGCACACAGCTGTACATCACACAGAGAGAGCGACGTGAGAGACTGGAGACGTGTGACAGTCTGTAGGCAGCTGGTGATGAAGGCCTGATGATGAGGAGATCAGAGGATAAAGCACAGAAAGGAAACTTCACTGCCCAGTTATTATACTAGACCACATATTAATACACAGGCACAGATTGTGACACTTTGTGGACTGAATAGAAGCAAAAAAAGATTGCACTTTTGTTTTCTTCCATTTTCAGTGGAAGTTTTCTTTTATGTACTTGCGAAATGTCAGACATTAAAGGTTATGTAAATATGATCTTTTTTATACTCTACACAATCTTACATTCTCTGAATTCTAAACGAGATTCTAAACAAAACACTTCTCAAGATATACTAAAGTTTTAGGAGCGTTCTTTGGTTGTTGTTTTTTTTTCAAACACAATTACAAGTTATATTGTTATTTAAAAATGAAAATAAAAATATTCAGTAGGAATCTCTGATTTTCTCTCGTACTTCAGTAATGCTGCACATCAAATATTCATACTTTTTTTGTTATAAATTGCTTGTTTTACACAAGTTGCCTTCAATAAAAATGATTTCATGTAACAATAAAAATTGCACACTAGGACAATGACACCAGTCTCTTTTATTTTTTTTTTAAATAAAACTTAAAAAATGTTGTATTTCTAATTTCATTTATAGCACAGAGTTGATATGATGATACATGATAAACACATTTGACATTTGGATATGCCTACAGCAAATAGCACATGGATGTTCATCTGCTCTCCTTGCCAGAAAATGTGCAGGAAAATGTAATACAAAACAATACAAAACAATAATAAAAAAGGTTTTACAGCAATAACTACAAATGAGAGTCAGAGTCCAAAAAGTCTGTAGATTTTTACAGAAGATCCTCAAGGCAAAATCTGTTCAAAGAAGAAACAGAATCTGAGAGTAGGATATAAAGTACATGCAATAGTCACATAAATAATCTACTGAAAACAGAAAGGGTTGTTTTAAGTTCTTCTTAATTTTGACGTATTAATGACTAGATTTTGTTCAGACTAAATTGAATGAAACCCAAAGATGGCAGTATGGTGCTAATTATGAGATTACAGTGGAGTTTGCATCACTTTTGCAGATCTAGAACTCATGCGTAAACTAATCTAAGAAGCACAATAAGACTGAAGAGCTTGAGGAGAACATTACTGATATAAACAGCATCCAATTAGCTTTCTTCTGTTTACAAACACATACTGTATGTGCACAAACCAGTAGTGGCAAGTTACTTAGCATTTTTATGGTATTTTTGACCGTACGGCATGTTGAAAAACAGAAAAACACTTCAGGTGAAACAGACAGCCACTTTAAAAACACTTTCACCAAAAAAAAGTCTTCTCAGCGAGCTGTTTGTAACATCAAACGTCCAACGGTCCATAAACATGCATCGGTGTCTGTTACTCACACTGGTCAGATTGTCAGTAATAGTAGCCTTGATTTGCCTCATTGATTTTCTGTTCTATTCTCATTTTAAGCTCAGACACTAGAGCGGAGCTGATGCCACTACCATCTTTGTTTTGGCCAGATTTTTGGGAGCCGTCTGTGCTTTTGCTGGCCCTCCAGCTGGAGCTGCGGCTGGTGTTTCTGGAGGCCAGGGAGCCGGACACCGTGGGCACTGACCGCAGCCGCTCGCTTGACCGGGAGTGAACCGGAGGCGGAGGTGGGAGCACCGGAGCGCTGGGGGTCGGAGGTTTGGCTCTGGGGCTGCTGAGCTTTGTGTTGTGGATGTCACTCGCGTCATCATCAATGAAGAATTTTCCAAAGCTCTGGTCACTTCGTCCAAACCGTGGCCTAAAGGTCCAGCTGTGCTGCTCTTTGGGCCTCCTCCGGATGATGCGACGCGCTGGCGTGATCCTGTTGGACTTTGTGTTGCGAAAGTACACGATGGTGGAGATCACAACTGTCACCAAAACAATCACGGTAATGATGCTGACGGCCAGGCCAAGAGCTTTCATGGGATTGTCTCGGCTCTGCATCAGAAAGGCAGCCATGGGCCCTTTGAGCCGATTCTGAAAACACACACACACACAAACATTGTTGTAAATAATTGTCACATAATGAACTTTATTGGTTTTAAGTGACTTTGAACATGGAATGGATGTTGGTGCCAGACGCGCTGGTCTAAATATTTTAAAAAACTTCTTATCTACTGGGATTGTCACACACAACAATTTCTAGGGTTTACAGAGAACGGTCTGAAAAAGAGAAAATATCCAGTGAGCGGCAGTTGTGTGGACGAAAATGTCTTGTTGATGTCAGTGGAGAATGTGCAGACTGATTAGAGATTATAGAAAGGCAACAGTAACAAAAATAACCACTCTTTACAACCAAGGTATGCAGAATAGAGCTCCTGTCAGATAAGAACAGGAAACACAGGATCACCAAAATTGGACAATAGAAGATTGGAAAAATGTTCTCTGGTCTGATGAGTCTGGATTTCTGCTGCAACATTCAGATTGTTGGGTCACAATTGCACACAAAGATGATGAAAACATGGATCCATCCTGCCTTGTCTCAACGGTTCAGGCTAGTGGGGGTGTAATGGTGTGGGGGGTATTTTCTTGGCACACTTTGGGCCACTTAGTAGCAAGTGAGTATTGTTTGAATGCCACAGCCTACCTGAGTATTGTTGCTGACCATGTCCATCCCTTTATGACTACAGTTTGCCCATCTTCTGCTTCCAGCAGGATAATGCACCATGTCACAAAGCTCAAATCATCTTAGACTGGTTTCTTGAACATGACAATGAGTTCACTGTACTCAAATGGCCTCCACAAGATCCCCCGATATCTCAATCCAATATAACAGCTTTGGGATGTGGTGGAACAGGAGATTCACATTATGGATGTGCAGCTGACAAATCTGCATCTGCGTGATGATATCATGTCAATATGGACCAAAATCTCTGAGGAATGTTTCCAACACCTTGTTGAATCAATGCCATGAAGAATTAAGGCAGTTCTGAAGGCAAAAGATCTAACCCTGTACTAGCAAGGTGTACCCAATAAAGTGGCCAGTGTATAATATATGGTCAGAGTGTATAAGTACTTTTTGTTTTTTTTGGACATTTACCATTTTAGTACTATGGTATTCTACACAACCAAAACAATTATCATTAAAAACTGCTTTGATCGTGCAGCGCACAAAGTGACCCTGATGTATAAATGTCTCACCGCCTCCATGATGTCGATTTTCACGACCGCTGTTGTACTGAAGGATGGAGAGCCTCGATCACGAGCCTGGACCACCACTGACCACCGGCAGTCTTTATTTTTGGTGATGTTCTGCACAATCTCCATAGACTTAATGAACGGTTTGAGCTTAATCTCTCCTGTGGATGTGTTAATGTCGAAGATGTTGTCTGGATCGGCTTTCATGATGGAATATTCAATCAGGTTATTGGGTTCCTCTGCGTCCTCATCCACAGCCTGAAAACAAACCAGAATCAGGTTCAAATAAGATCATTATATTCACAATCACACAATCAGTGAGATTATTGTTTAGTCAGATTGCTCACAGATGCAGAACTTTAAGCTGGTTGCAGTATCATGGGAGTTCATGCCATCAGGCTCAATGCCAGATTTGGTGTTTAAATATTAGTCTCATCTACTGGGACATAAGACAGATGGCTGTCCACAACATAACAGTTCTGTTGGAGAACACAAACCTCTATTTTCACTGGCGCCCCAATGATCATGGTCTTCTCCAGGAAGTTCTGGTTGAACTCTGGTGAGTGGTCATTTTGATCCAGCACCGTGACAAAAACCTCAGTAAGGCTGTATTTGCCCTCAGTGTCTTCAGCTTTCACATAGAAATTATATTTGGACTTCACTTCAGCGTCTAAAGAGGCCCAGGGCTGTGTGTAAATGATGCCGGACGTGGGGTGAATGAGAAACCTGAAACAGCCAAAAGTCAAAAGATTTTATTCAGAACAATGATGTAGTTAACATTACAGATGCTATTTAACTTGTGCTTCTAGTTTGAGAAGTGTCCAAAAGTTGAGATGAACAAATCCTACACTGGTTTCAGCATCTTGATGATGATTTACAATCGCTCTGTTCACTGGTCATTTTAAGAACAAAATAAACGTGGGTGTGTGCCTGGTATTAAAACCATTATAAGAGCTTGTCATCAAGTCTGCTTTATTCTTGTCAGTGTGACTCTCTGCATGTGAAAATTAACAGTCAGCCAGAAAGCTGTTATTTTTCACACCATTATAATTTGCCTCCTGCTTTGAGGAAGAATCAAGGCATAAATTTACAGGTTTTGCATTACCCGAATGTGTTCTACCTTCAGCTGTCAAATCGCTCGCTAATTGGGCCCTGACTCACTCGCGGGTGTGGAGACGCTATTTTTACTTCTCCAATCCAATTACAAGATTAGCCAGCTCCCTCACTGGAGTCTGTCTGTAAGCTGTTTTGTGCTTGTCCTTTAGTCCTTTATCGGTCTTATAAAAACAGCGAAGCATCCAGATATGGACAAGTGTGAGGTCACCTGGGCCACTTTTCCTGAGGTTGACCTATAACCCTTTACTCAAGATGACTGACAGAACTAATATGAGAATATCACACAGCATCCAGTTAAAATCACAGACATCGAGTTTGGGTCCCATTCTGTTTGAGCCATTTACTTGCAAAAATATTGAGCTGTTTTTTGAAGAGTGTTGTCTATTAATAATTGAAACTTAATACAAACAGATGACTAACTAAATTTTATGTAAAGGCAAAACATCTTTCTGAATATGGCATTGCATAAGAGCTGTGGAAGAATCATTAAAAGCCAGTAATGTTCAATGCTGAGGTCTGAACTCACAGATCAGCACCAGAGCCGTAGATGGAATATTTCACTTCTCCCCAAAGCCCTGAGTCCGAGTCAGTCGCCTGGAAAAACACCAGATACACATCAGTGCTCAAACACGGACACAGAACAAACCCAAACACACGAAACGTTTAACATTAGACCCGGAGCTGCAAATATTCCAGTGCTGTAAGATGACGTGCTCATTCTTTACTGTTAAACATCATTTCAAGCTGCTTACAGTCACTGAGATGACGTTGGAGCCTCCTGGGGAGTTCTCAGGGATCCTGGCGATGTAAAACTCAGAGGAGAACTTTGGAATGTTGTCATTTGTGTCCAAAAGATTGATAACGATATCCGCAGTGGCACTGAAGCGCTCGGGAGTGTCGATCTCCACCGCTAACAGCTGAAAAACAGCACACACACTCCTCAGAATAACACATACAGCTAAAAGATAACCTTCTCTCAGTGCGATCAGGATCAGACCTTGAATGTTAAGAACTGGTGTTTTTCGTAGTCGATGGCTGATGAGTTTTCCACAATGATGGTGACTTGGGCTTCATTGAGAACCGTCTGAGGAACCACACGGAGAACCCGAGAGGGTCCCACCAACAGCAGCCTGAACTTAGCATTTGCTCCCTGGATCAGAACAGGAGAGTATATAGAGTATGGAGAATTAATGGGGAAAAAACTGTAAAAACATTCACAGAAAAAGAAGAAACTCCTTAAAAAATGAACAAAGCACTATTTCTAATAGAAGTATTTAGTTACTCTATTAGTCAAGAAAAAAGGCAAAAAACAGCAGATGTTTTTATGGCAGATGTCAACAATCTTAATCTTAATCACTGTGCCATAATGTGTGTCAATCCCACAGTTTGTGCATCACCATCTTTGTGGTTTGTGTGAAATGTGGACAGAAATCATCAGTCTATGAGCTGCTCAATAACTCATTACAACTGAATGAAACAAACTAAAAGTGTGCGATTCACATGAAATACAGCACTGCTGCCTTGTTCTGCTGTTGACTTGCAGTTTAATTCTCACACTTTTAGTATTTATAGCTTTGAACATAATAGCAAAATGTAGATTAATGTCATTCATTTAATCTAAATGAAGAACACCTCTCTCGCTATTGGTGCTAGTAGCTAGCCCCGGGTGTATATGTCCGATGAAAGCAGCTGTTTAATGCGTTAGTGTTCACTGAGCACCTGGTCCGAGTCGTTGACCGTGATCTTCAGGCCGCGGAGTATCTCTCCTTCTGGTGGATGCTCGTACATGGTCAGATCGAAGT
>NC_039279.1:2679481-2701981 GCF_003368295.1 Carassius auratus | reverse complement strand
CACATTATGGAGTGAACACACAACAGAAATCGAGTTCCTTCTCGAGTAATTCAACATTAAAAGAGATGCCCTGTATGTCTGGATTTCTGCATGGATGACTTCTCTGCATAAAACTTGATTTGAATGATAGTGAGTCCTTGAGTAAGTGTTGGAAAGATGGATCTTCTTTTTGATGCTGTAAAATGTGGTATGCAACTTGAAAAATATAAGGCTGTGTTAAAATACACAGATCAGATTTTTAGTCTCCTCAGCCAAACATCTCACAGAAGCAGTTCAGGACGAATCAGAGAGCAAACAGTTCACTGAGGAATTGTGTGTGTGTGTGTGTGTGTTTTCTCTGTTTAGTTCATATGCCATCACTGAAAACATGGCAAACTGTCTCCTCCATCCATGTTAGTCTGTTTTTCTACTTTTACTGCAGAACAGCTGATGAACAGAGTTAATCTATGAAGCCACATCAGTGTTTATATGCCTGTAAAGGTTTAGAGTGAAATCGTTGTACTCTTGGTCTCAAGCAGATAAATGCTATATTAAATGGCAGAAAAAGTACATAGACATCCTTCTCAATATAGCATTAATATTAGGAATACATCAATTACTGTTCCATCATGTATCATAATCAGCTGTGGCTGTTCACAGTTCTCAAGCAAACTGAAAACTTAGCCTGGTTAATGTTTATGTGTCAGGCTCATATGATCTATCCAATCAGAATTAAGAGTTTTATGTGTTTATCTGTATTAAAATGTAATATGATTTTACTTGCTTTCAGAGTGATCATAATTATGGGTTAAAGAGTTGGATGTTGAAAATGAAGAACCTCTGAAATTGTAATGACTGAGTAACTTCAGGATCTCTATAATTTCACAGATGGTTTCATCTTTCACAAAAGAAGGTTAAGTGAAAACTCTGAGTATGTTAACCCTGAAATGAGGGAAACTCTAGGTTTTCTGTTTCAGAATGGGAGATTTGTCAAACCCGAGAAAGCATGGTAAATCAAGACCGTTTCTGAAAGAGAGCTAACTTATACTCAGAGTCAATTAGCATGGTAACTTACTCTATGAACCTAACCTGTTCAGGAGCAGGTTTTCTTCAATAAACCCAGTTTCCTTCGGTCTCCTCCCCCTTTTTAAACACTTCATTAATGCACACTGGAAAAATGCTCTTCTTACTAAGTGTCCCCCCCCCCCAAGTACAAATATAAAAAAAAATAAAAAAAATAAAGATTGATTTCTATATAAGAAAATGATATAAGATACTTAGTCTTGTTTCCTGGGGGATGGGGTCTAAATTAAGTGCATTTTACTTAAGTAAAATTATATTCCAGTGTGGTCATTAAAATAATCTTAATCCAAATGGAAACAAGATTATTCTAAGTGTCTATTACTAAGAGCAAATCTACTGTAGCTCCACCCTCCATCGACACATCAGGTTAAATACGAAACACGTGAATAACAGCTTTAATGGTGTAGACAGTAATGTTTTGGGCACGGAAAACTGTGTTGTAACGCGATTGATTGGGTTAGAGTCCGGCTTTTGCTGAGCTTGTTCTTCTCACTTTTCCCATCACATGTCACATTGGAATTTATTTTCAATAATAATGAACAAAATATTCTAAAAGTGGAAGTAAAGTGCCTAACGAGTGTTTAATAATGATACAACTATTTATAACTGTAATAAATATAATCATTTACAATCTGTTATAATTGCATCCTGTTAATGTATAACAATATAAGGTGCAAATGTATAACTAGCATCTAGTTATTATTTACATTTAGCCTGTTACAAAGAACTCCTACTTTTACATGGTAAATAGAATATATCACGATTTTCACTGTACATTTTTTCTGTAAATAGCATCTGGAGATACTTGCCCTTAGCCTACTGTAAATAGGATCTATCGATAAGAAAGTATGTTAATTCCACAGTGTAAATAGCCACCGCCGTATTTTTCTTATTCTATTGGCAAATCATTTGTAAAATAAGAAAAATGCACTTAAAATATTAATATTATTTATATATATATATATATATATATATATATATATTTGCCCATAATATAAAATGATTAGCTATTAGTTCATTAATCTAACGTTCTGCCAGTTTTCACCTGTGATATTATAACAGTGATATAAGAATTACATTTGTGTCTGAAGTATGCAGACGGCTTTTGGGCGGGAGCTGTTGCCATGGTGAATCGTAACATCGGCGCTCTATTGATAAAGGTTTTTTATAGTTGTGGTGCACGCGCATAACTCAGAGTCATTAAATTTAGAGTTGATTAAACCAAGTCATTTCAGCTGTTCTGTAACTAAAAAATTCAAGTTTCCCATCTTACCCCCCTTTCACACCGCAAGCGCGAGCAGCGCGTCACTGCAGCAGCAGACTCTCGCGAGTATTCACACTGGAAGCGTATAATTACAGCATCAATCACAGCAGCGGCTGCAAAGCGTGTTCAAACCATTTCAGACAATGGATATAATTTTATTCAACATTTGTTTTTAATTATAATACAACATACTTTCACCCAAAACGATTAATTAAAAAGTTTAAATGGGTAATTTTTTGTATTAATTTTCTGTTCTGGCATAATTTTTAAAACACTAGACATTGGCATTGTTGTTAAAACTCTTGACATGCTTATTCTGTGCATTTTGAGCACGTTTTGTGTTAAATCACATTTATTTTGTCAATCAGAAGTGTGCTTTCACTTTAATTGAGCGTGAGCAGCACAGCAAAAAGTAGACCGGACGCCGAACCCCCGCTGCACTGCTGTTCACGCGACGCTGCTACTTGACGCTCACGCGACGCTCCTGCTCCCGGTGTGAATGCACTCATTGATTAACATGGACGCCGAAAAAATTACGCGCTGCTCGCGCTTTCGGTGTGAAAAGGGGGTAAGTCAACTCAGATTTCAAGTTTAAACTCAGAGTGGGTTGAACCTCCTTAGTTAAACGGGCCCCAGGAATGAAAATTCGGTCCTAATGTTTCAAAATACAGCTACTTTGTTTGAATCTTCCCTCATATGTGCTTAAGTGTAACATATGTTCTACATAGTGTTTATTTAAACTGGGGGAAAAAAATATTCTATTCACACCGACTTTAACGTGATTGAGACTTCAGCAGTGGAAAGCAGTATCTGCAGGGAAGCGTGTGTGTGTGTGTTTCTCCTACAGCCGTCAGAGCATGATCATGATCACACAAACACACACATGATGACCGTCATCTGCTCCAGAGGCTACTGACAATGACTTATCAATGCGGTTTAAGTGCTTTGACAGTCAGAGACCTACAATCAAAACACAATATTACTTTTTAAAGTTGCACCTGCAGTAGTGCTGATGTTCCCATCCGCTGCCAGCCGCCTGCTCTCAGGATTTAATCAGCATCAGAATACAGATGGTGACACAAGGATTATTCACTAATCTCACGGTCATCTGCTGCTGTTCAGAGCACAAATAAAACAGGAATGTCTGTCGATGGACAGATACTATCATAACAGCAGAACACTAACATCATGGACGTGCATGAAAATCAACTCTAATCAAAGACCCTATAATCAATGTGTGAAATCATCAGACAACACAAAGTTCAACTAAACACTCAAAGATAACAGAGAAACAGCAAGATAACAGAACGTGAGGAATTTTTGAAAGCACATCTGAATTTAAATCCGTCTCGAGGAGGATTCAACACATTTCTGCTCTAAAGTTCACTGTCTTCAGCTTTTACAGTGTCAAAGCTAAAAACATTAATGTGTAATGTTGTTAAAATATCATAGAAATTGTGCTTAATGCCTGTTCTACAGCAATAAACTGTACAATTAAGATCTATTATTATTATTAAAAAGTTTATTGAACCATGAGCCCCAAACAGCAAGAACACGAGAATCACAAGCGTTTTCTGGGCAATAACTCATTTCTAAAATAAATACAAAAGTGTTTGTTTCACCAACTGTGGACCTCAGTAATGCGTCACATTAACATTTCTGTTTAAGATGAAATTCATCTGAAATCAATCCAAAGTTTTTCTGATTTTAAACATAAGTTCAAAATAATCGAGTGAAACTTTATTTAGCTATTTTTTATTCTCCAGTCAGTGTCATGTCTTCTGATCTCCTTCTGGCTACTTCCTTCTGTTTCCGCCGCCGTTGGCTAGAATCATCACCAGTCGCATGAAGATGTTGAGCGTGTCCATGTAAATGCCCATACACCTGGAAGAGCAGGAGCACAGCGATGTTAACCGTCTTATTGGGCCTCGATTATCAATCTAACGTAGAAACGAGTGGAGATCCGTGAACATAAATCAATTTACGACAGAGTTCAAGTGTGATTTATGAAACATTAATATGCTGCCAGTCTCATCGTATGAACGATCGCTTGTGATAAATGTGGCACCAGAAAACAATCGTCATTTAAATATCACTCCCCTAAAAACACCTCAGTTTAGAAGCAACGCCACTTTATGACACGGAGAAACTAAACCCAGTCAAAGAGAGGAAGTAATTCAGGAAAGAGATATTGATCTTAATCCACAAACACCTTTTAACCTAGTAATTACAAACAATTAGGCTACATTAATTTATGTAATTTATTTGTATATTATAATACTGATAAATATAAACAGCCTATTTAGTTCCTCTCACTCTACAACAAATATTTTAAATCTAATGGTATTCAGAACAGAACAAGTATGAAAAATAAGTAGTTATAAAATTATATATTAAACTATAAAATAAAACACAAACTAGGTTACAGAGGCTTTCATTATAAACAGCACACAAATGAGCGTGTCTCATAACACAAGAATGAAAATGTTTCCATTTTTGCAATATTTGTAACATCTGTTTGCATAACTAATATTCATTATGTAGCCTAAACATGGCTTTATACTTCTCTCATGTTCTAAGATCGGTGTTAAATCCTTCACATGTGCAACGATGTTTGTTTGGGTGCTGCACGCTGATTTTACAGTGGACCGTGAACATTTTTGTTTGGTTGACTGCAGTCAGGCACCGCTAGAACTAAAGTTGTTTGTGTGTGCGATCAGATGGATTAAATCAAATAAAGATCTAAAGAAAAGAAATAAAAAGCATTAGAGTGTCAAAAATGAGTGTAACCTATACTTGTTGCACAATGTTTGTTCTTCCTTTTGTTAATCTGTTAATTATGGCCTATTATATATTTTCTGTAGTCTTATTTATTTTATTCCTTCCAGATAATTAATTTCTGTTTTTCTTCTTTCACAGAAGTGCTGCAGGTATGTGATGTGATGATTGAATCCTCATTGTCTTATTTATACTCGTACTCATTTATATTATATTTAAACTGCTATTCACGCATTTGAAGCTAAAGCCCTATACCCCCCCCCACCCAAAAAAAAAACCCATTCTTATCTTACTGTTTAACGATTGACTAACAAGCTGAAAATGCTGTAATTTTACAGTTCTCCACAGTATTTACTATGCTGCGTATAAGTTCAGGGAACTCAAGAACTTGCGTACACAAGCTGAGAGCGGACGGGAGATTTGATGCTAGCCACTGCTCACGTACTGATGAATTCCATGTTTTGTGCTGAAATGACCTAATGTTTTATTTTCGTTTGTTTCATAAATGAGGCCCATTGTTTGTCGGCTGGTGCACTTTTTAATGATAGAACGATTGAATTAAATGAAACAAACATTACAAATACACAAAGCTGACTCTTAAATCTAAAATAAAGTATTAATGTGAAGTAATACAAATGTTTGCTGCCTCTTGCCCACAGAGAACACTTACGCATTAATGGGGTCATATTTCTGAACTCCGTAAAGAGGGTGTGTCTCGGCACGCTTGATGACTTTCTGTGTGTCATACAGCAGAAACAAGCTGAACAGGACCAGACCTCCATAAACCGCCACAGAGTACAGGCCGGCCCCGAAAGCCGAGGTGGGGGGCAGAAACATGGATCCTTTAGAGCGGAGAGAACAGAACACACTCCTGTAAAGTGTGTGAGATTAAACAGAAACACAATCTGCATCGGACTGTAAATGCTTCTCACCCAGAGACGAGGCGAACACCACGCCGAAGCCCACGGCCAGCGGGCCGCCCATGCTCAGGAACTTCTCACTCGGGGCACACATGGCCACCGTCGACAGACCACCCACAATGCCTGCTGTGTACCAGGCTGCTCGAACCATCAGTGGGCCGC
Organism: Carassius auratus; assembly: GCF_003368295.1. NCBI lineage: Eukaryota > Metazoa > Chordata > Actinopteri > Cypriniformes > Cyprinidae > Carassius > Carassius auratus. The sequence goes on along the minus strand of NC_039279.1, from coordinate 2,695,795 downwards.
CCAGCAGAGTTAACGGAGCAATGACTGCACCCATCACACCTGCACACAGGGAACACCAGAGCTCTGCTTGTCTGTCCACACAGGAGTCATAACTTCATGTGAGAGCTGTGTCTGTCTTTGGAAATGTTCTGCAGTGCTCAACCAAAGGAAAACATGCCCAGCAGAACCAGAAACACAGCCTGCAGTGCCCTCTAGAGGTCAGTTAAAGCAGCACTTTACCTGCGTGTAGAGCCCAGGCCAGGTGTTTCGGCATCGGACTGTGTTCATACGAGATCGATCTCACCAGCATCCCGGCGCCGATCATAGCAGCAAAGGTAGCACCGATAGCCTGTGGTTGATTGGGTTATTACAGCATTAAATATCAATGTGAATATTAAACTGTAAGCTCAATCATAACTATAATCGCTATGTAGATGCCTCACAATATGTTCTACCACTAAGATTTGTTATGAAGATTGTATTTAAAGGGTGATGAATAAAAAGCTCTATGATCGTGTGTGTACCAGCCAGGATCCCCTCATCATGAGTCCCATGAGCGCCGGTGTCCTGCTGACCGCGACGGCCGAGAGCCCCGTCAGACCCACGCTGCCCGCAAAATACAGGTATGTGGAGTGAATCCTGTCCTTCACATACTGCGGCCAGATCCTGCAAACACACAGCTTCAGTCTGCATCAAGCAAAACATGTTCCTGAAATGACTTCAGATGACAGAATATCAGCTATGAAAGCTTTCAGTTCATTCAGTCCAGCTCACAGCTGAGCTGATGGTAACGGATCTCATCAATGACATTTCCGGACCATGAAACAGTTCTTTTTCATCTCTACATCATAAAATGAGAAGTAAAACCTGTCAGCCTTCCTGTAGTTCCCTGACCTGAACTCTGGGATGCTAACTCAACAGAAGCTGCTGAAGAGATGAGAAAATGACTGCTTTGTAGTCGATCGGATAAGAAGAAGAAACCTCTATTTAATTGAAAGTGTTTGAATGTGAAGGTGATTCTTACACTGCTTTCTCGATGGCTCCCATCTCATTGGACATCCCTAAACCATAATAACACAGAGCTCCGAGTCCGACGGCTGCGCCTCCAGCGAGGACGATCCGGCCCATGCTGTCGACTGCAGAGAAGAGCATCACAAACATCATCGCTCTTAGGCCATGTTTAAAAGAGGCCCTAAACATCAATCTTCTACTTCTGAGTTTGAAACATTAGAGATTAAAAAATGCATTTGTTCAGACATTCTCATCCAGCTCAGGTGATCCGATCACAAGCAGCTGATACAGCTGTTAACAGGGTCTAAAACATTTTGGACTGATCACTTTCAAAGAAGTTAGAAGTTAAGACTAACATTTTCCCTCCATAATCCAAAGACAAACAGAACATGTGCATTTGTCCCGATCCGTCCAGCAAGTATCCTGGACAAGAGTTTTGGAAAATGGATGGACCAACATTTTACTAAGTGTCTGGCAGTCATTTCCCTTCATGCTTTTATTTTTTTTGGTAAATGCTGTAGCCAGAGCATTTTAGCACAGTATTTCTAACCTGCATGCAGGACTCATTCATCTCAAACGAGCCTAATATAGGTGACCATATTTAAGTTTTCCAAAAATAGGACATGTCTGTAAAAAAAGAGGAGCTATGGTCACTGCTGAATGACTGTTGATCAGACACGTGGTACAGAGAACATCAGCATGTCACAGCGGTGTGATCGCATCACACAGAGAAAACAATATTTATAAAAGCACATATTAACAAGATTCACTTTTAATGGCTGTGTTTGTAGCAGGTTCAAAAGCTGCTTCTTGAACTTGTTCTTTGGAAGTCTTGCTCCGGCGGAATCCCAGTCTAGTCCTGGTGGAGTAACCCTGGTTGAAAACAAACAAAATACAACACAAAACATAAACAAAACACACACACAGTACTGGCGCTCTAGTGCTAGTTCTAAGCAATCCAGCAGGTGCAGAGCGGCTCTTATGAAGGTACCTGCTGTGGTCTGATCAGGACTGGACTGGTCTTTTTCAGGCCCCCAGGAGCCGGACTCAGGGCCGAGCGGAGCCCCAGTGCGGGGACACTCCGCAGACACCACAGCCGTGAGACCCACATCACTCAACACTGCTGGGAAAACAGTAACGCAAAGATGTTTCACATTCGCGTGAAGCAGAGCGAATACAGCAGAGGATGTTCAGTTCTATGAAAGTTTCTTTTGCCTAAATACGAGTCCAGCGACGCAGATTAAGCCCGTAAATCGCCATTTACACTTTATGCATTGTAAAACATTTTTCTTAGAAGTAAAACTTACCCGCTGGTTTGTTATCTAATATCACCTTTGCGATGCTTCTTTACCACTGACGCAACGTGCAGTAAACACCTTCTTGAAGGTTCCTGGTGTGTCGTCACAGGCCGGCGACAGCCGCGCAATGCACTATGGGTCTTGTAGTTTGGACTTCAGCTTGTGCAAGCGTTCTACGTTTGTACCTTTTAGCTTGTGTTTATTCCAGTGGTTTATTCTATGTATTTAAATTATTAGTCACAAACTAGAACAATAAGACTAAAGAATACAGATGCTGTTAAGACTGAACCAGAATTATTTCGAAATGGATTCTGAATACCTAATATTATAACAAAATCTTTGTTTTGATAGTTTGATTTAAACAGCCATATCATTCCAACATAGTTTACAAAAGTTATTTGTAAAATTTATATCCCATTTTAATCTAAATAACATGCTTCAAACAGACTATTGGGCTTTATATAATTTAATGCTATTGAATTATTCTAACGAACATTCCAATATTCCAATAGGCCTATGCTTTGAAACAATGAGTAAATTAGTTTGCTATTAGAAAAAGGTTAGGGGAATGGGTTAGACTTTTGTGCTCTTTTGGTGCTCCTGTAAGAAGGTAATAAAATAATAAGTAGTGTTTGTTAGAATGTGGCTTTTATTTTTATTTGAATGTATTTTTATAGAACAGAACATGGGGAATGGTGGTGTAGAAATGCAGTCAACATAAGAAAATTAAAGCTGCTGTTTACTTTACAAAAACAAAGCAAGGCAAGTCAGACATCTGGAAACAATTCTCATTTGTCACTGAAAAAAATGTGTTTTATTTTGAGTATTCCCACCTGAGCATGAGCGGATCTGAGCGCCTTTCTGAAGACTCCGCCCCGCTCGCTCAACCCAGTCCATAATCCAAGCACTTTTTAAGTGCATTTTATCATGTGTGCTTTTGACAGGCTATTTATCAGCATGCATTATTTAAAACAATTATCCAAGAATTTCGACAAACACACACACACACACACACACACACACATTATATATATTGTATTATTATTATTTTTTTGCAATAGCCTCTTAAGCAAGCTTTTGTGAATGTAAAATCGGTGAGATTTTTTTAAGTATTCTATTTTGTTTTATTTATTTTGTTTTGTATTTATTTAGTTAAAATTATATCTAGCGTATTTTGAAAGTTCCCTGTGTTTATTTATTTATTTAGACTAATGGTAAAGTTATTTACTAGTTAATCGTTTGGTGCATGTATGCAGTAGGCCTAGTCTGTGTTTAAACACTGAGATGCCACTAGTTGCGATTTTGTTGTAATGCTTAATGTCTTTGGGTAATTTTTTAAATTAGGTTTAATGTTTTTGTCATGTGTGGTGCTTTGGTTTAGCATTAGTTACTTCATATTATTTAAATGCAATCATGTTTAAAATCGGTTATTCTGGATGTTAACTTGAACAAATATTTAGTCTGAGTACCTATATGTGTAAATTTTTACACAAGATCTGAAAAAAAAGTGTGGGCGGGAGTGGAAAAAAAAAATATAACAAGCAGAAGACGATGCAGATCATGTGGACTTCAGGTGGACTAGGAGTCAAGTCAAGTCACCTATATTTATGTAGCGCTTTAAACAAAATACATTGCTTATTGAGAAACCAAGCTCAGTCAAGGGTCAATTCTCCTCTGACCAGACGAAACCAGCAGTTCAATTCCAGGCTGCAGCAAAGTCAGATTGTGCAGAAGAATCATCTGTTTCCTGTGGTCTTGTCCTGGTGGTCATCTGAGACAAGGTCTTTACAGGGGATCTGTATCTGGGGCCTAGTTGTCCTGGTCTCCGCTGTCTTTCAGGGATGTAGAGGTCCTTTCTAGGTGCTGATCCACCATCTGGTCTGGATACATACTGGATCTGGTGGCTACGGTGACATCGGAATATATTTGGAAAAATGCAGTTTTACAAATGCTAGAAACGTGGCTTTCTAAGGAAAGATTGCGATCAAATAGCACACCTAGGTTCCTAACTGATGACTAAGAATTGACAGAGCAGCCATCAAGTCTTAGACAGTGTTCTAGGTTATTACAAGCAGAGTTTTTAGGTCCTATAATTAACACCTCTGTTTTTTCAGAATTTAACAGTAAGAAATTACTCATCTAGTTTTTATATCGACTATGCATTCAATTAGTTTTTCAAATTAGTGTGTTTCACCCCGCTGTGAAGAAATATAGAACTGAGTATCATCAACATAACAGTGAAAGCTAACACCATGTTTCCTGATGATATCTCCCAAGGGTAACATATAAAGCGTGAAGAGTAGCGGCCCTAGTGTCTAACGCAGCACTAAGATCCAATAGAACTAATAGAGAGAGATACAAGCACGATCAGATGATAAGAGCAGGTGATTTGTAACTCTAAGGAGAGCAAACTCAGCACTATGATATGGTCTTAAATCCTGACTGTAAATCCTCACAGATACCATTTTTTTCTAAGATGGAATATAATTGTGAGGATACTACCTTTTATAGTATCTTGGACAGAAAAGGGAGATTTGAGATTGTGCTATAATTAACTAGTTCTTCGTGGTCAAGTTGTGGTTTATTGAAGAGAGGCTTAATAACAGCCAGTTTGAAGGTTTTGGGGACATATCCTACCGACAATGAGGAATTAATAATAGTCAGAAGAGGATCTGTAACTTCTGGAAGCACCTCTTTGAGGAGCTTAGATGGTATAGGGCATTGGTCTCAAACTCAATTCCTCTGGAGCCATAGCTCTGCACAGTTTAGCTCAAACCCTAATCAAACACACCTGATCCAGTTAATCAAGGTCTTCAGGATTACTAGAAACTTCCATGCAGGTGTGATTTTTGAGCTGGTTGGAGTGAAACTCTGAAGAGCTGTGGCCATCCAGGAATTGGGGTTATGTTTGTTTTCTTCTAAAAGAGAAGAAAAGTAATTGGATCTAGCAGTAATTATTTTCTGTAGGATAGGTTACTTTCCTGCCAAGCAATACGATAGCACTAATAGAGAAATACAACCACGATCAGATGATAAGAGCAGAAAATTCCTTTCAATAGAATCTAAACAACCTCATTACTAATGACTGCTGTAAGTTGAAAACTCATATTAATATTTAAACAACGTCGAGCGCAACCATGCAATTGTGGATCTGGTCAAGCTCGATTAGAAATAGTTTATAAGATACACGCTTGGGGTTGATCATCCAAGGGAGTAGAACTCAGCATGAGAGTGTAGAGTGTTTAAAGGCAGAAAAACTATAATCCTAAGGTACACAACTGAAGAGATTGTCTTGAAAGTTTCCCTCAATCTAGCTGATTTGAGGTAGCAGGAAAGAAAAATGTGGAGCATCACACTTCTAACAGACATCCCTCCGAGAAGTTTATACTCATGTGCTTCTCCAAATATGTCTGACAAGACAATATAGTGGTCTCACAAAATTTTTCAGTAATGAACAGCTGTATTTAATGTATAAAATCAGGTTAAAAACCTTTAATACATTACTATTGAAGACTATATGGTAACCCTAACCTAACCTAACCCTAAACCTAACCCTAACCAAACCCCTTCACTATCCCTAACCCTACCCCTTCACTACCCCTAACCCTACCCCTTCACTTCACCTAACCCTACCCCTTCACTACCCCTAACCCTACCCCTTCACTACCCCTAACCAAACCCCTTCACTATCCCTAACCCTACCCCTTCACTACCCCTAACCCTACCCCTTCACTTCACCTAACCCTAACCCTTCACTACCCCTAACCCTACCCCTTCACTACCCCTAATCCTACCCCTTCACTTCACCTAACCCTACCCCTTCACTACCCCTACCCCTAACCCTAACCCTGGCCAGAGCAACGGTGGAGGTGGAGGGGATCATGGAGGGGAAGGGAATCGAAAGGGGACCAGGAGGGAAGGAGAAGGAAGGGGAAGGGTCACGGCAGGGGCATTGCCAGCAGGAGCAGCCCGGAACATCGCCAAGGACCTGTAAGGTCCGGGTGAGAGGGGAGGAGGGGCAGGTAGTGGCAGCGGTAGAGGAGCCTCCGAGGGGGAGGCGGAGGAAGGATACCCCGGAAAAGAGGCAGGTCCAGGTTGTAGGGGAGCAGGAACCGAGGGATCATGAGGCGGAGTGGGAGCAAATTCAAGAAGAGATGGATTGGTTCTGGACCCCGGAACCGGGGCTGGTTGGTCCGGGGGACCAAGCAGAACCGAAGGATGGAGGTCAGTCAGCAAAGGAGAAGGAGCCAGCAGCCCCAAAAGATCCCGAGGCCCCGAAGGAGCAGGGGGCGGGGGGCGGGAACCCCGGGCCAGGGGGTTTAAGTTTGCACCTACGGCATGATCGTCATGGGGGTAGGCGGTCTAATTGGAGTTTGACCCCCAGCAGGCCAGTGGTCATCCTGGGGGATTCGAACGTGGGAAGGTTCGTGCCCGTGGAGGACGATAGAGTTGAGGTGCATTGTTACCCGGGAGGGAACCTGGCCCAGGCCTTGAATGTGGTCAGGCGTGGGACCCCTGTGTCGGATCAGGTCAGGAAGGTGGTCCTGGCGTTCGGACTAAATGATCGGGAGGATGGGAACCGGGCCTCAATAAAAAAGGCCATCCAGCGGCTGCTGGAAGCGGCTGGATCGACATTCCCGGAGGCCCGGGTGTATATCCCGGAGATCAATTTTAACCGGGGATTACCGAGGAGGCAGGTGGAGAACCTGCAGATGATTAATAAGTGCATCGAGGAAGTGGGCCGGGGGATCCCACTGCTAGCCAGGGAGAGGTTCAACACTGAAGGGGACAAGATTCATTGGAGGGAGCGAACGGCGACGGCCATGTTCCGGCATTGGCTGGACCATATCACATCTGATTAGAAAGTGGAATTCTTGGTCAGAGAGAATTTTCTTTTCCTTCTTCGGGTTTTGATTTGATTTATGGAGTGTCTTGGTTTTGTGTATATTGATTTAAGAATTTTGGTCCAAGGAAAGGACTTTTTTTGTTGGTTATTGTGAAATAAAAATTTCCCGGGAGGGAAAAAAACGAAAAAATAAAAAATTGGCAAGGGATGCGATGATGTTCCAGGCAACAGAACAAAATTTGATTTTTGTGACAATCCTGGGTTCTGATGCTCCCTATATACAGTTAATAAGGAACTTGATAAGAGATGTAACCCTCAGTTATTTTAAACAGGTGGGACCTCGTGGTAGGGGAGGTGTGAATTAGCCCCAAGCTGAACTTAGCTTAAATCGGTTGAACGTAAGGCGAGAGTTAGCCCTGAATCCACCCACACCCTAACCTTAACCCTCATAGGATGATGGGCAGGAATAGCCCTAAATTTAACCCCACCCTAAACTTTACCCCCACAGGATGATGGGCAGGAGACAGCCCTGTTCTTACCTCCACCTTAACCTTAACCCTCATAGTATGATGGGGGGAGTAGCCCTGGGCCTGCCTCCGCGCTGACCTGGGCCCTCGTACGATGCTGGGCGGGAACAGCCCTAAAACTGATCAGCACTCTAATTTGAACCCTGGTGGTGGGGATGGCGGGGGGCGTCCCTGATCTAGCCCACACTCTAACCCTAGATCGAGGGGCGGGAATTGGTCCTGAACTCACCCACACTTTAACTTTATCCCTCGTATGAGGGCATTTTTAACTTTAACCTGGGTGAAAGGGGCGGACAGGAGGTAGCCCTGGGGGTGATTGACACTCTAATTTTAGTCTTGGTAAGAGATAGGGGAGGAACAACCCTAAACATTATTAAAAAGAAAGGGCAGGGAAGGGTCCTTAGGCGGTGTGGGGAGAGGATTCTTGTAAGCCAGGATGGCTTGGTGGTAGAGTGATGGTCTTTGGTGTAGGGGACCGGGGTTCGAGTCCCGCTCGGTGCAGGTTTTCTTGGGGGGCTGGTCGGTTGATCCGCTGGTGGTTGGGTCCGAAGGTGATAAAATGAACGAGGTGGTATCAATACGGGCAGAATCGAGCGAAGGGACCAGTTGTTTGATGGTAACCTTTATGGTCTTGGGTTGCGGAGTCGCCACGGGCGAGGTGACTGGGGCATTAACCCTAATAGGATGAGGGGCAGGAATAGCCCTGAACTTAACCGCACCCTAAACTTAACCCTCATAGGGTGATGGGCGGGGATAGCCCTAAATTTAACCCCACCCTAAACTTAACCCTTATGGGATGATGGGCGGGGATAGCCCTGAGCTTACCTACACCCTAAACTTAACCCTTATGGGATGATGGGCGGGGATAGCCCTGAACTTACCTCCACCCTGACCTTAACCCTCATGGGATGGTGGGCAGGAATAGCCCTGAACCTACCTCCGCCCTGACCTTAACCCTCATAGGATGATGGGCAGGAAATAGCCCTAAACTGATCAGCACTCTAATTTGAACCCTGGTGGTTTTGAACTGACCCACACTCTAACCCTAGATTGAAGGGCGGGGATTGGTCCTGAACTCACCCACACCTTAACCCTCATAGGAGGTCTTCTTAATTTTAACCTGGATAAAGGCGAGGACAGGAGGTACCCCTGGGGGTGATTGACACTCTAATTGTAGTTTGGGTAAGGGATAGGGGAGGAAACAACCCCTAAAAGTTATTGGTCTCTAGGCGGTGCTGGGAGAAGATTTGTGTAAGCCTGGATGGCTTGGTGGTAGAGTGATGGCCTTTGGTGTAGGGGACCGGGGTTCGAGTCCCGCTCGGTGCAGGTTTTCTTGGGGGCTGGTCAGTTGATCCGCTGGTGGTTGGGTCCGAATGTGATAAAAGGAACGAAATGACGGGAGAGTCAGGCGAAAGGAGGTGGTTTCGCGAGGATCCTTATTGTCCCGGGTTAGGGAGTCACCACGAACGAGGTGACCGGGGGTAATGTAAAAGCAGGTGCAGAAAAGGTACAAGGGATAGCAACGGCGGAAAATTCGAGAGGAACGACTATCCTGGTAAGGATTATTTCTGTTTTACAATGTATGGACTTTGTGGAGGGGTGGGCTGGTAGAAGCTTGGTGTGCAGAAATGCGCATCCGCCAGTCTCTCTCCCTCGGCCTGACGGGATTGGGCCTTTTGTATCAGGTGACCCGGATACCTTGCGGTGTTAACGAAGGGTCACTTGCACGGTGAGTATCCAGCCTCCCTGGGTCCACTTGGACAGCACGCAGGGCAGGTGGCCTGGGGCTAACAGGCCTTAATTGGAGCCCAGTCTTCTATGGGGAGGAATACATTTTGCTCGGTACACGGATTGCACCAGGTGTGGGGAGGGAGGATGTAGAGGGGGATAGGGCTAGTGGAAGAGTCCAGTTCAGGATTTTCTTTCCTTGGTTTGTAAAGTGGGTTCAGGCAGCCGGGGGTGGTTGTTCGAGAGTTATCGGGATCCCAACAGTGGCATTGCGGATCCGGTCAAGGTCGCATTAGTCAATTGACTATGAGACACATGCCGAGGTCTGATCACCCTGGGCGGGTCGCCCCGGTGGAGGGTGTCTAGCGTTTAAAGAACCGAAACACCTGAGGATCCTGGGGTACGCTATTGATAATGTGTCTTAAACATTTCTCCTGATGCTTGCTCTGGGGAGACTAGGAAAGGCCGACGGGGCCGGTTAGGTTAGGAACGAATGAGATCCAGAAGCTGAAACATAGTTCAACGTCGGTAAATGCACTGTCCTTCTTATACTCCTGATGGCCACCTGTTTTCACCGTTCGAGCAGAGCCCCACAGCCCAGGCCCACAACACCCCCCCAATAAAATGAGACTTCAAATTAATATGCTATTATAATCATTATTTATATTATAAAAAATAATTTTGTAGGTTTCAACCATTAGTGGTAGAATGGGTAGGTTTTAGGTGTAGTGTGGTTCTGCTGGTTAGGTTTAGGTGCGGTGTGGTTGTCCCGGTTAGGTTTAGGTGCGGTGTGGTTGTCTTGGTTAGGTTTAGGCGCGGTGTGGTTGTCCTGGTTAGGGGAATGAAACGTCCAAGGCCCAGACCTGAGGTCTGAACCTGGTTGTGCACGGTCCATCCGTCCACTGACCACTAAAGACCGATCCAAGCCAGACCGAGTCCATGAGTCAATGCAAAAAAATCCAAAATGGGGCTAAAATATTTGTGGTTATTTCCATTAGGTTAGGGGAATGAAACGTCCAAGGTCCAGACCTGAGGTCTGAACCTGGTTGTGCACGGTCCATCCGTCCACTGACCACTAAAGACCGATCCAAGCCAGACCGAGTCCATGAGTCAATGCAAAAAAATCCAAAATGGGGCTAAAATATTTGTGGTTATTTCCACTAGGTTTGCACAACAAAATGGGTGTTAAGGTTAGGTGTTGTGTGGTGCAGTACATCTTTGAAAAAACTCGACATCTGTATGGATGGAGGAAATCGTTCTAAACCCCCAAGAGAGTAATCAGTAATTTAATTATAGGGTTAGGGTTAGGGTTAGGGTTAGAGTTAGGGTTAGGTTAGGGTTAGGGTTAGGGTTAGGGTTAGAGTTAGGATAGGGTTAGATTTGGAAAAATACAACAGCTCCCCCAACCTAGCCCTCGTCTAGGCCGGTTTGGGATAGGGAGACTGAGGGAAAGGTGCACGGGCCCACGCTTGTCAGACTATACCATATCGCGTGAGATCATCTCCGGTCTAGGAGCTGCGCTTGTCTAAGCATTGGGCCTAAAAAAGTGAAAATTACGTTTTTAAACGCTGGGTCTGCGATGGTTAAATTTAGGCTCTGAATTTTTTTCACCCTTAAGTTTCACAGTGCTCGAGTTGAACCAGCTGGGTTCATAATTGCTGAGGTTATGGCGGTTAGCTTGAGAGTGCAGTTTGTTCCAGCACTTAATCTAGATCTAAGTAGATATGAGAACACAAAGTTCTTGACTGAACTTGTTCCAGATCGGCGAACCAGACCACAACTCGAAGGTCGCAGACTGATAATCCCGACCCAGCATCGTGTTCTGCCAAAAAGTATTGTTTCAGCCAGACTGCCATGTTATCAAAGACGGTTAATGTCATAGTTAAATTATAATCATTGGGTCTGTGATGGTTAAGTTTAGGGTGTGGTTTGGTCCAGCCTTAAAAATAGCAGTCTTCGAGTCGAACCGGCTAGGTTTTTAAATGCTGCGGTTATGGTGGTTAGGTTTAGAGCGCGGTTGGGTCCATCTATAGATTTAACAGTACTCGAGTTGAACCGGCTAGGTTTTTGAAGGCTGCGGTTATGGCGGTTAGGTTTAGAGCGCAGGTTTGGTCCAGTGCTAAAATTAGATCTGAGTAGATGTGAGATCACGCCAAGAAGTTTTGTTTCAGGCAAATGCCATGTTTCAAGGACGATATTTGTTATAGTAGGACATTTTTTTCATTATTATTCTTTCCTGCTCCCCCAAAACAGTTAGAGTGAGGGAAATGTTCAAGACAACCTCTTCAGTAGTGTACCTCAGGATCATCGGGTGTTTCGGCCGTTAAACACTATACACCCTCACGCTGAGGCCGGCTCGCTTGGACGATCAGCCCCAAGCGCGTGTCTTGTATCCAATTGCTGTTTGGGCTTGACCAGATCCACAATTGCATGGTTGGGTTCTGGATCGAGTTAAAAGGGGTTTTCAACTTAAACCAGTAATTAGGAGAGACGTTAATTTGATTCTGTTGATTTGAAATTATTTGGAGTGCATGTTAGAGCGACTGAAAAAACATATGTACTCTGCTGTATAATAAACCAAAGTAGGTCTGAAATATCGAAAACTTGGACTAGAATACTCCTAAAAGGTCGAAGGTTGAGACTGGCGGATGCAGGGCATCAAGCTTCTACCAGACCTCCCTCCTAAAAGTTATGGCAAGCCAATCAGACATCACCCTCACACAAGGGTAACCGCTGGATGCGATAACTTCTGAGAGAGAAAGATGTTGCAATAGCCTTCTATTTGTGTGTTTTTGCATACACTGTTACAGGGTGGTGAGTACAAAATTATAAAAATATTTTTTGAGATTAGACCCATCTTGTGCTCCTCCAAATATGTCGGACACGACCGTACAGTTTTCTTAGGTTTTTATCACTGATAAATAGCTCTTTTTAGCATTTAAAGTCAGCTTCTTTGACACCTAGTTAAATATGCGGATTCCTGCTCCAATAACGTTTCAAGGCCTATTTTTCTGGGGATTTAAATAGCATTTTTCTTAATTTAAAGCCTGGATTCTGATCTCTGTCACTTAATTGTTCTGTTGTTAATATTAATTCACTTACGTTAGCGTGCCAATGCTAATATTACTCTATTAATCATTAACACATTACCATTTAAGGTTTAATAGTTACCTCTTGAAGTGAATCAGAAGGCATTAAAACGGTTGGCTCCACGTACTTCCTATATTTTGAAAGTAAGTTTTATCAAGCTCAATAAGTATCAAAATTGCTCCTCCAAACACATTTCTAGGCTTACTCCCAGGGGGTTTTAGATACACTCTTCCTCGTTTAAAATTAGTTTTCCAATACCTCTTTCTTTATCTTTCTATTAGTAATATCAGTGTTTTAAAGTTAGTCTGTTGATAATATTGTATATATAAAGACCTTTAAAGCACTGACACCTCCAAAAGCAATCTGAAAGTTAGCATGTTAGTAATATAAATGTAAACTAAATGGAAGAAAAATAGGAAAAGATCTTTCAGCTTACCACTAAAGGTTTGAGTGTTAAAATTAACATGTCCATAATATCATACATATAAATATAAATCTAAAAATGAAAAATAAAAAACAGATATTAAAACTATAAAAATATATAAAGATATAAAAACATATAAAAACATATAAAAACCCCCGGAAAGAAAACCATTAAAGGTCCAAGAGTTTAAATTTAAAGCAAACCAGGAGGTGACTAGGCCTGTCTGGGTCCCGCACCTCCCAACAAGCCTGTCTGGGCTTGGGTTTGCTCCCCTGTCCCGCCTCTTCCTCTCCCCCTGGCGGAGAAAAGGAGAACCGGGAAGGAGTGATCCAATTAACAGATTCAATGTGGTTTTCAAAAAACGCTGGGTCAGTGATGGCTAAATACAGGGCGTGGTTTAGTTAAGCCTTAAATGTAGCAGTGTTCGAGTTCAACCGACTAAGTTTTTAAACCGCTGGGTCTGTGACGGTTAAGTTTAGGGTGTGGTCTGGTTCAGCTTTAAATTTAGCAGTACTCACCAGACCACAGCTCCAAATTCAGAGTCCGACGATCCCGACCCAGCATCGCGTGTCCGCCATGAAGTCCTGTTTCAGCCAGACTGCCTTGTCCCAAAGACGGTAAGTGTCATCGTTAGACTATAATCACTGGTTCTGTAACGGTTAAGTTTAGGGTGTGTTTTAGTTCAGCTTCAAATTTAGCAGTGTTCAAATTAAACCGGCTCGGTTTTTAAACTGCTGGGTCTGTGACGGTTAAGTTTAGGGTGTGGTGTGTTTCAGCCTTAAATTTAGCAGTACTCACCAGACCACAGCTCGAAATTCAAAGCCCGACGATCCCGACCCAGCATCGCGTTCCGCCATGAAGTCCTGTTTCAGCCAGACTGCCTTGTCCCAAAGACGGTAAGTGTCATCGTTAGACTATAATCACTGGGTCTATGATGGTTAAGTTTAGAGTGTGTTTTAGTTCAGCCTTAAATTTAGCTGTGTTTGAATTAAACCGGCTAGGTTTTTAAACCGCTGGGTCTGTGACGGTTAAGTTTAGGGTGTGTTTTAGTTCAGCCTTAAATTTAGCTGTGTTAGAATTAAACCGGCTAGGTTTTTAAACCGCTGGGTCTGTGACGGTTAAGTTTAGGGTGTGGTTTGGTTCAGCCTTAAATTTAGCAGTACTCACCAGACCACAGCTCGAAATTCAGAGTCCGACGATCCCGACCCAGCATCGCGTTCCGCCATGAAGTCCTGTTTCAGCCAGACTGCCTTGTCCCAAAGACGGTAAGTGTCATCGTTAGACTGCAATTACTGGGTCTGTGATGGTTAAGTTTGGGTCTGTGATGGTTAAGTTTAAGGTGTGTTATAATTCAGCCTTAAATTTAGCAGTACTTGAGTTGAGCCAGCAAGTTTTCCGATAGCTGCATCTGTGATGGCTAAGGTTAGGGTGTGTTTTAATTCAGCCTTAAATTTAACAGTGCTCGAGTTGAGCCAGCAAGTTTTCCGATAGCTGCGTCTGTGATGGTTAAGTTTAAGCTGTGGTTTAGCTCGGTCTTAAATTTCACAGTACTCGAGTCGAATCGGCTTTAAGAGATTCAATTAGAACAATGACAGAGGCCCATAGTAGGATCTTTTACGTAAGATGGTATGTCTAGTCCGATGGCTCTGGCTTGGGTTAGGTTTGGAAAAATACAACAGCTCCCCCCAACCTAGCCCTCGTCTAGGCCGGTTTGGGATAGGGAGACTGAGGGAAAGGTGCACGGGCCCACGCTTGTCAGACTATACCATATCGCGTGAGATCATCTCCGGTCTAGGAGCTGCGCTTGTCTAAGCATTGGGCCTAAAAAAGTGAAAATGATGTTTTTAAACGCTGGGTCTGCGATGGTTAAATTTAGGCTCTGAATTTTTTCACCCTTAAGTTTCACAGTGCTCGAGTTGAACCAGCTGGGTTCATAATTGCTGAGGTAATGGCAGTTAGCTTGAGAGTGCAGTTTGTTCCAGCACTCAATCTAGATCTAAGTAGATATGAGAACACAAAGTTCTTGACTGAACTTGTTCCAGATCGGCGAACCAGACCACAACTCGAAGGTCGCAGACTGATAATCCCGACCCAGCATCGTGTTCTGCCAAAAAGTATTGTTTCAGCCAGACTGCCATGTTATCAAAGACGGTTAATGTCATAGTTAAATTATAATCATTGGGTCTGTGATGGTTAAGTTTAGGGTGTGGTTTGGTCCAGCCTTAAAAATAGCAGTCTTCGAGTCGAACCGGCTAGGTTTTTAAATGCTGCGGTTATGGTGGTTAGGTTTAGAGCGCGGTTGGGTCCATCTATAGATTTAACAGTACTCGAGTTGAACCGGCTAGGTTTTTGAAGGCTGCGGTTATGGCGGTTAGGTTTAGAGCGCAGGTTTGGTCCAGTGCTAAAATTAGATCTGAGTAGATGTGAGATCACGCCAACAAGTTTTGTTTCAGGCAAATGCCATGTTTCAAGGACGATATTTGTTATAGTAGGACATTTTTTTCATTATTCTTTCCTGCTCCCCCAAAACAGTTAGAGTGAGGGAAATGTTCAAGACAACCTCTTCAGTAGTGTACCTCAGGATCATCGGGTGTTTCGGCCGTTAAACACTATACACCCTCACGCTGAGGCCGGCTCGCTTGGACGATCAGCCCCAAGCGCGTGTCTTGTATCCAATTGCTGTTTGGGCCTGACCAGATCCACAATTGCATGGTTGGGTTCTGGATCGAGTTAAAAGGGGTTTTCAACTTAAACCAGTAATTAGGAGAGACGGTAATTTGATTCTGTTGATTTGAAATTATTTGGAGTGCATGTTAGAGCGACTGAAAAAACATATGTACTCTGCTGTATAATAAACCAAAGTAGGTCTGAAATATCGAAAACTTGGACTAGAATACTCCTAAAAGGTCGAAGGTTGAGACTGGCGGATGCAGGGCATCAAGCTTCTACCAGACCTCCCTCCTAAAAGTTATGGCAAGCCAATCAGACATCACCCTCACACAAGGGTAACCGCTGGATGCGATAACTTCTGAGAGAGAAAGATGTTGCAATAGCCTTCTATTTGTGTGTTTTTGCATACACTGTTACAGGGTGGTGAGTACAAAATTATAAAATATTTTTTGAGATTAGACCCATCTTGTGCTCCTCCAAATATGTCGGACACGACCGTACAGTTTTCTTAGGTTTTTATCACTGATAAATAGCTCTTTTTAGCATTTAAAGTCAGCTTCTTTGACACCTAGTTAAATATGCGGATTCCTGCTCCAATAACGTTTCAAGGCCTATTTTTCTGGGGATTTAAATAGCATTTTTCTTATTTAAAGCCTGGATTCTGATCTCTGTCACTTAATTGTTCTGTTGTTAATATTAATTCACTTACGTTAGCGTGCCAATGCTAATATTACTCTATAT
>NC_039279.1:2634975-2674975 GCF_003368295.1 Carassius auratus | reverse complement strand
TAAGAGTCTATAATCCATAATAACACTTCCTCCAGTGAAAGAGTGTTCTGGTCTGAATCAGGAGAGAAATCTGCACAGATCAAGCAGCGATTAAACAGCTCTAAACTAATATGTGGTAGAATCTTTTCACTGGAGGATGGTTAAGGTTATGGTTTATTTACAGTATATCAAAACAAAACTCTACAGAATGTCCCCATTTAGAGAGCTGTGTGTGTGTGTGTGTGTGTGTGTGTGTGTGTGATCTGATGTGAGGTATCTGCTGATGGTAGTGAAGACATCACTCATATAACAGCACATGTCAGCAGTTTTAAAGAGCTGTAGGTCCATGTGATCGGAACGCGTGCTGTGATTGGCAGGCTGTGTGGCGCGTTCGGTCAGCTCACCCAATCAGCACGTGCTGCGGGCCGAGGATGTGGTCAGCTGCTGTCTGGATCTCAGCGCTCCCAGCATCTCCTTCCGCATCAACGGCCAGCCGGTCCAGGGAATGTTTGAGAACTTCAACTCAGACGGACTCTTCTTCCCCGTCGTGTCCTTCTCCTCTGGAGTCAAGTGAGTGTCATCACCTCCAGACACGCCCACTGTGCCATCAGCCACACCCCCTGTCTGCCATTGGTCAGTCTGACAGATAAATCACATGAACTGCTGAGTCAGAACTGATAAAGTCATCATCATCCTATATGGATCATGTGATAGCACCTGTAAACTATAACCTGCTCTGATTGGTGAAAAACTTTCGTCCTCCTCAGAGTGCGCTTCCTGTTGGGTGGTCGTCATGGAGAGTTCAAGTTCCTGCCTCCATCTGGTTACGCTCCATGTTTTGAGGCTGTTTTACCTCGAGAGAAGCTGCGTGTGGAGCACAGTCAAGAATACAAACATGATCATGGGAGAACACGTGACCTCCTGGGACCCACAGTCACACTGTCACAGGCAGCCTTCACGCCAACACCGGTGGACACCAGTCAGGTACATCTACCTGTACACACACCTGAACACACACCTGTACACACATCTGTACACACACCTGTACACACACCAGTCAGGTACATCTACCTGTACACACACCTGTTCACACATCTGTACACACACCTGTTCACACACCTGTACACACACCTGTACACACACCTGTACACACACCTGTTCACACACCTGTACACACACCTGTTCACACACCTGAACACACACCTGACCACACACATGAACACACACCTGTACACACACCTGAACACACACCTGTACACACACCAGTCAAGTACATCTACCTGTACACACACCTGAACACACACCTGTACACACACGAGCACACACCTGAACACACACCAGTCAGGTACACACACCTGTACACACACCAGTCAGGTACATCTACCTGTACACACACCTGAACACACACCTGTACACACACGAACACACACCTGAACACACACCAGTCAGGTACACACACCTGTACACACACCAGTCAGGTACATCTACCTGTACACACACCTGTACACACACCTGTTCACACATCTGTACACACACCTGTACACCCACCTGTTCACACACCTGAACACACACCTGAACACACACCTGAACACACACCTGTACACACACCAGTCAAGTACATCTACCTGTACACACACCTGAACACACACCTGTACACACACGAACACACACCTGAACACACACCAGTCAGGTACATCTACCTGTACACACACCTGAACACCCACCTGTTCACACACCTGAACACACACCTGAACACACACCTGAACACACACCTGTACACACACCTGAACACACACCTGTACACACACCAGTCAAGTACATCTACCTGTACACACACCTGAACACACACCTGTACACACACGAACACACACCTGTACACACACCAGTCAGGTACATCTACCTGTACACACACCTGAACACACACCTGTTCACACATCTGTACACACACCTGTACACACACCTGTTCACACACCTGTACACACACCTGTTCACACACCTGAACACACACCTGACCACACACATGAACACACACCTGTTCACACATCTGTACACACACCTGTACACCCACCTGTTCACACACCTGAACACACACCTGACCACACACATGAACACACACCTGTACACACACCTGAACACACACCTGTACACTAACCAATTGTTTGATGAGTTTGTTAATGAATAGGTTCAGACGTGACGATCACTTGTGTGTGTGTGTGTGTGTGTGTGTGTGTGTGTGTGTGTGTGTGTGTGTGTGTGTGTGTGTGTGGTGTGTAGATCGTGTTGCCTCCACATCTCGAGCGGATCCGGGAGAAGCTGGCAGAGAACATCCATGAGCTGTGGGTGATGAACAAGATTGAGCTGGGATGGACGTACGGAGCGGTGCGTCACACACTCATCATGTGTTCATGTCCTCTCTGCTGGACTGAAGCGTTTCCTCTCAATCACAGATACATCTGACACTTTTCTGATAGAATCAAATAACAGCTTTTCATCAGCTCACACACCCCAGTCCAGCAGAAACAGCAAGAGCAAAGTCAGCTGACACTTGATGAATGGTTTCAAGTCATGTCACATGATAAAATAATCCTAAAATATTCTTAGTTCAGTTATTGTGAATACAGTTAATGTGTGATTGATTGTTCTGACATTATCATTTAATGTTCCTCATTAATTCCCTATCAAAACTTTAAAATGAGTTTAAACTGTATTTTTGTTGAATATGTGTATGGTGGAAAGCTCTTGGTCTCCATGCACTCACACATAGTCTTTCTAACACAAACATGTTTCCCTTGATTCATGATGCAGGTGAGGGATGATAATAAACGGCAGCATCCGTGTCTGGTGGAGTTCTCCAGACTTCCTGAACAGGAGCGCAGCTACAACCTACAGATGTCTCAGGAGACACTCAAGTTAGTTTCATCTGATGTGTCAATCGGTTTAATATCTTAGTTTACTAGTAATGATATTACATCTGCTGTAATAATTGAAGACCTTGTTTTTGTATTGACTTGTGAATGTGTTTCATGTTCGTTGGATGGTTAGCACATAACTGTGAACCTGCTGAAATCATGCTGTTCTTCATCAGATCATCACTGATGAATCAGAGTCAGTAGAGTCAGTAAACTCACATTGTCTTTGAGATGAATCATATTAGTCTGTCTCTATCAGCACTCCTCTTTTCTGTCGTCTTCTTTCTTTTGTGTTTCAGAAGCGTTCTAATGACTTTAATTAGTCGTGTGGTGTGTGTGTGAGTCCCTGCGGTGCGCTCGGTGTGTGTGTGATTGTGCAGGAGTCACACTGGACTGAGTCTGACTGAACGAGGTTACGCTGTGACTGATGTTTGACTCCTGTCATCTGACAGCTGACACAGTCCTGCACACAAATAAACATCTCATTACATCACATACCACCGTGATTACTGTTGTCTAGGTCATAGTGTCGTTCTGATGAAGAAGGATGAACACAGACTTCATCAGAGTTTATTTTGCTCTCAGAACTATACATGATTTTATGATTCGTTGCATTTATAGTTTTAAGCTTCGATTTCACTGCTGTGTGCGACGCATCACATCTAGGAACTGTGTTGAGTTGAGACTCACTGATGTAAATCCCAGTTTTCCCATCATGCCGTGCTCTGTGTGCTGCAGGACTCTTCTGGCGTTGGGCTGTCATGTTGGAGTGGCGGACGAACGAGCCGCTGAGAAAGTCAAAAATCTGAAGCTTTCAGCGAAGTGAGTGTGTCAATCATTATTCATGATAACACTAACATGTGCATGTGTCTGGATTTATGTTGTGTTTGGGACAGTGGTGTCGCAGCTAGTTATGCTAAGCTCTGATATCTCCCTTTACACTGGTTAACTAGGTCTACCCAGCATCATCTGAACAGAATCTCTGAGTTTCCTGTGTGTCTGTTACGTGTTGATATCATGTGTGTAGTAAGTGTTAGCTGCCGGTCAGTTATCGTGTGTTCTCCTGTCAGATACGAGCTGTCCAGCGGGTATAAACCAGCCCCAATGGACCTCAGCCACATCAAACTGGCGTCTACCCAGGAGGCCATGGTGGACAAGCTGGCAGAGAACGCTCACAACGTCTGGGCACGAGACCGCATACGACAGGGCTGGACCTACGGCGTCCAGCAGGTCAGTGTGTGTGGACTGTACAGATTTCAGGTTTGAAGGATTTCATTCACTGGAATATCAAAAATACACATGAACACTAATATTTCATATATGAACAAGTTACAGTAGAAGTGTGATATAAACAGACTGATACTGAGAAATGAGACTGGACTCATCTGTACGGTCAGAGACGGACACTTAAACACACAGATGAGCGTGACGTCTCCTCACACTCATTGTCTCTGTGTCTCTGCAGGACATCAAGAACAAGAGAAACCCTCGTCTGGTTCCTTACGTTCTTCTGGACGAGAGAACCAAGAAATCTAACAAGGACAGTCTGCGGGAAGCTGTACGCACGCTGCTGGGATACGGATACAACCTGGAGGCCCCGGATCAGGACCACGGTACCTGGAGCCTAGCCTTGACTATTAGAAGCAATTCTGGAAATAAAACACAAATGAACTGAAATAAAATGTAATATTGAAAAAACTTCATCTTATTTTTTTTTCAGCTAGTTATCATGGCAACATTTCTCATTTTCATTTAGTGTAAGTTAAAGTGCTAAAAAACTATATAATAGTGTTTTAAAAATAATTATAATAGACAGAAAATATTGAACAAAACAAGTTAAAAAACTATAATAAATCAATGATACAAATATAACACTCGATGAGCCCAGTTTTAAAACAGTAAAACAAAATGATTAACTGATTTAGGGTCAGTGTCTGTGACAGTGTATGTTCACTTCAGGTTCTAGAGAGCGTTTGATTGGCCGGCGGCTCTGAAGTGAGAATGATGTCATCAGAATTGTTGATCTGCATTGGTGGTTTTTAGCTCTGATTGCAGATATCTTCTAAATGCATTTGTCATTGTTTTGGAGCACTCTAGCTTAATATGTTCACACGGACAGGTCAAAGGTCATCATCCAGGGGTGGTTTGCTCACGTGTGTGTGTGTGTGTGTTGTGCAGCGGCCCGAGCAGATGTGTGTAATCTGTCCGCGGAGCGCTTCCGGATATTCCGAGCGGAGAAGACGTACAGCGTGAGCGGAGGGAGGTGGTACTTCGAGCTGGAGGTGGTGACGGCGGGGGAGATGCGGGTGGGCTGGGCGAGACCAGGATGTCAGCCGGACCTGGAGCTGGGCTCAGACGACCAGGCCTTCGTCTTCGATGGGTTCAAGGTGAGTGTGATGGAGGAACTCTGAGATCCGTCACAGGTGTTGAGGACAGATGGAAACTGTGGTGTGTTTCTGCAGGCTCAGCGCTGGCATCAGGGAAACGAGCACTTCGGCCGCTCCTGGCAGTCTGGAGACGTGGTGGGCTGCATGGTGGACATGAACGAGCGCACCATGATCTTCACGCTCAACGGAGAGGTGCTGCTCGACGACTCCGGCTCGGAACTCGCCTTCAAAGACTTCGAGGTTTGGGAAGGTGAGCGAGGTCTTTCCTGTTCCTACTCAAATTGCTGTATTATGAGAAATAACACTCGTTAATGTAGGAACTCCATCAGAATGTGATTTTATTTATGATTCAATGGAATAGTTCATCCAGAAATGATCATGTGATCATCCACTCCCCTCAAACCTATGAGCTTCTTTCTTCAGTCGAACACAAACCTTGAAGGATGTTGGGAACCAAGCAACATATGTTCATGTGTCATTCTATGGACAGTCTGTCATATAGAGACAGTGAGAGAGAGAGAGAGTGTGTGTGTGTGTGTGTGTGTTTCATGTTTCATTTTTATTGGAGGATAACCATTTGAGATGAAAACATCTCATTTTCGAGGGGTCCTCAAGATAGCACCAAACACTTACACACTTGCACATAAAGCTCTTCCTCCCAACCTGTCCCAAGTCTGTCCAAAGCATATTCTCATAAACAGTATAGTATAATATAAAAATATCACAGGAAAGAACCATATTTGACGAAGCCACCAAAACAAACAAATATACAGTATATATAACCTACCTATACATACATATACAAAAATACATACCTACATACATATACATCCACATATGCACGCAAACAAACATGCATACATAATCTCTTACATCCAGGTCATACATCAGGAAAACATTTACATTGGTCACAGGATTGCAAGTGAGTGTGTGTGCGCGCGCGCGTGTGTGTGTGTGTGTGTGTGTGATTTAATATGAATGCAGCACTGGAGCTAAGAAGACTTGAGCTCTGCTAACACCTACAGAGCTGATACTGCAAAACACACATTGATGCTCATGCACATGTACACACACACAAACACACACACACACGTTTGTTTTTGTGTAAAGTGTGTTCATCCCATAGGTGTAATGGTTTTTATAATGTAGAATATGTATATTCTCTGTCCCTTCACCAACCCTACACCTAACCCTAACCCTCACAGGAAACTTTCTGCATTTTTACTTTCTCAAAAAAACTCATTCTGTATGATTTATAAGTGTTTTGAAAAATGGGGACATGGGTTATGTGCTCATAAGTCACCCTCTCCTTGTAAAACCTGTGTCATACCCATGTCATTACTCACACACAAACACACACACACACACACACACACTGGCACACACACACACACACACACACACACACTGGCACACACACACACACACACACACACACAGAGTGTTGTGTTTCTGTGAGCAGCAGGTGAGTGTTGCTGCGTCATTCATCATCTCACTCTTCACAGATCCTGCAGTGTAGAGATGAACTGGAGATGAGCGCCACCTGCTGACCACTGACATACATCACCCAGCACTCACTGATCTGTCTCAGCACATCAGTCTTATTCTATCCTGTCAGCAGCCTGAGAGTATTCTGTTTGTGTCATTGTATTTTGCAAGCTTCATTGAACTGCAATAGACAAACTGATGTTTTTACATCTTGTTTTACAGTACAAATATATAAACAGTCCTTAAAACAAGATGCATTAACTTCAAATGCAAAAAGATAAGAAGTTTTGTTTTGTTTTCTAAGAAATTGATCAAATGAAGTGTTTTTGAATTCAGAAAAATCTACTTGTTTTCCCTTTGAATTCAGTTGATTTTTCTGTCCCCATTGGCAGAGATTTGTTCTTGATTTAAGTATAAACTCACTTCATCTTGATCTATTTCTCATAAAGCATAACCTCTCATGTCATTGTGCATCTCAACCAAATGTATCCTGATTCCATAATGTTTAGACAAAACACTACAAACCCTTTTTTTTTTTGCAGTGTATTACGTAACATTACCTAAATGTGCATTTCCCGCAGTAATTGTGGGTACACAATTAAACATGTATTCCTTCAGTTTGAGCTCTAGTGCTGATTTACTGATGTGGAGATGAGCGTTCTGTCTTCCGCTGTTGTCAGGATTCATCCCGGTCTGTAGTCTGGGCGTGTGTCAGGTGGGCCGGATGAACTTCGGGAAGGACGTGAGTACGCTGAAGTACTTCACCATCTGCGGCCTGCAGGAGGGATACGAACCCTTCGCCGTCAACATGAACCGTGATCTGACCATGTGGATCAGCAAACGTCTGCCCCAGTTCATCCCCGTCCCGCTCAACCACGAGCACATCGAGGTCAGAGGTCACGCCACACGTCTGCTCTGGGTCGAGTGATGCAGAGTGTTCACAGGATTCTGTGTGTGTTGCAGGTCACGCGGATCGACGGGACGGTGGAGAGCCCGCCGTGTCTAAAGGTCACCCAGAGGTCGTTCGGCTCACAGAACAGCAGCACAGACATCATGTTCTATCGTCTCAGCATGCCCATCGAGTGCTCGGAGGCGTTCCTGCGCTCGGCCAGCGGAAGCTTCTTCTCTCCCAAGAGAGATCTGGAGGACTTCGAGACCGTGTCAGACTTCGAGGTCCTGATGAAGACGCCACACAGTCACATGAGCTCGAACGGACCTGACAGAGAGCGAGACGAGTTCAACAACCACAAGGATCACAATCAGGAGAAGCCCTCGAAACTCAAGCAGAGGTCATTATACAGAGACACACACATGTCATACAGCAACAGAAAGAAAGACGTGTGTGACTCAGATGATGATGATGATGTTTGATAAAGTGCTTTTGTCTGTTGTTCAGGTTCATGTTGAAAAGAACGAAGCCTGAGATGACCAGCAGTAACTCCAGCAGTAACGCTCGTCTGTCAGAGGAGGTCTTGTCTGAGGAGAGAGACGACTGTGAGAGTCTCAAACAGACATCAGCGGTGAGAGACAGAGACGCTCAGGTCATCTTCCGCTGTAAGAGCAGGGTTAAATGTGCGGTTCTGTCTCTGTGTGTCAGTATTATTACTCGGTGAGGATCTTCCCCGGGCAGGAGCCGTCCAGCGTGTGGGTCGGATGGGTGACCTCAGACTTTCATCAGCACGACCCGGCCTTCGAGCTCAGCGCGGTCCGAACGGTCACCGTTACCCTGGGAGACGAGAAGGGCAAAGTTCACGAGAGGTGAGCGCTGCTGAGGCTGCAGGAGCACAGAGTGAATGTGTGTAGATCGGTCACAGTTACGGTTGTGTGTGTGTGTGTGTGTGTGTGTCGCAGCATCAAGCGCAGTAACTGCTACATGGTGTGGGGGGGCGAGTGCAGCAGTCCCAGTCAGGGCCGCAGTAATAACGGCCTGGAGATCGGGTGTGTGGTGGACACAGCCAACGGCCTCCTCACCTTCACCTCCAACGGCAAAGAGCTCGGCACCTTCTATCAGGTACTGCTCCTTCCTCCAGCAGCCGGTGATGCAGGGACTGGTTAACTAGGACTAACTAGCAGCCTAACTGTGTCTGCAGGTGGAGCCCAGTACTAAACTGTTCCCTGCAGTGTTTGCACAAGCAACCAGTCCAAACGTCTTCCAGTTCGAACTGGGACGCATCAAGGTGAGCTTATGCTAACACACACACACACACACACACACACACACACACTCACACACACTGACACACACACACACACGCACACACACACACACACACACACTCACACTCTCACACACACACACACACACTCACACACACACACACACACACTCACTCTCACTCACAAAAAGGACACCGAGGCTATTTTTACTTCAGCACTGGTTGCACAGAGAGGGAGCAGGAGCACATCTGTGAGATGATGATGATGATGTTTTCAGACTCTAATGTGTGTTTGATTCTGTGTGTGTAGAGCGTCATGCCGCTCTCTGCAGGTCTGTTTAAAAGCGAGCGGAAGAACACGGTTCCTCAGTGTCCGCCGCGGCTACACGTGCAGTTCCTCACACCTGTGTCATGGAGCCGTGTGCCCAATCAGTTCCTGAGGGCAGAGGTCAGCAGGGTCAGTGAGAGACTGGGCTGGATGGTGCAGAGTTCAGAACCACTGCAGTTCATGACGCTCCATATACCTGAGGAGAACAGGTGCACACACACACACACACACACACATGTTTGTTTTTGTGTAAAGTGTGTTCATCCCATAGGTGTAATGGTTTTTATTCTGTAGAAACTGTATATTCTATGGCCCTTCACCAACCCTACACCTAACCCTAACCCTCACAGGAAACTTTCTGCATTTTTACTTTCTCAAAAAAACTCATTCTGTATGATTTATAAGTGTTTTGAAAAATGGGGACATGGGTTATGTGCTCATAAGTCACCCTCTCCTTGTAATACCTGTGTCATACCCATGTCATTATACAGAGTTGTGTCCTGATATGACACACACACACACACGCACACACACACACACATTAACCTTGATGAGCAGAAGAGACTCTTTTCAAAAACAGTAAAAATCTTAATTATTCTAAACTGACCAGAAGTGAATATGTGAAAAACAAGAGTGATAATAAAACTCTTGAGTGAGTAATGAATGAGTTTATGGCATATTATTAGCAAACAGAATATGGCTAGCAAGTGTCTGTTTTTTTTACAGATTCACTTGAAATGTATTTGTTTGTAGCCACTAAATGTGCTCAGAAACCACTAGAAATGTGGGGTTTTGGATTATTAATCGTATCAGTTTCAATCAATTGTTGGACGAGTGAGAGTTCAGCAGATGGTTTAGATATGGCTTCAGTCTGAATTATTCCATTCATTTATTCACCATAGTGTTGTTGTTTCTAATAGAGTTTGTGTCCAGCTGATGGTTGTTTACTCCCATGGCCTGCTCTTTCATGCTCGTGTCTTTGCTGATGTTGAGTTTGAATCAGATGTGGTGTTGTCCGTCAGGTCTGTGGATATCCTGGAGCTGACGGAGCAGAGAGAGCTGTTGAAGTTCCACTATCACACGCTGCGCTTGTATTCTGCCATCTGTGCTCTGGGGAACAACCGTGTGGCTCACGCTCTCTGCAGTCACGTAGACGAGGCGCAGCTGCTGTACGCCATCCAGAACAAATACATGCCGGGTCTGCTGCGCACCGGATACTACGACCTGCTGATCGACATCCACCTGAGCAGCTACGCCACGGCTCGCCTCATGATGAACTCTGAGTACATCGTGCCCATGACCCCTGAGACCAAGAGCATCACACTCTTCCCCAATGAGAAGAAGAAGCACGGGCTGCCGGGGATCGGCCTGAGCACCTCTCTGCAGCCGCGCATGCGCTTCTCCTCGCCCAGCTTCGTGGGTGCCGTCGCCGGTCACCACGGTAACTGTTTCCAGTACAGCCCTGAGTTCCCGCTGGAGACGCTGAAGAGCCGCACGATGGAGATGCTGACGGAGGCGGTGCGGGAGGGAAGCTTGCACGTGCGTGACCCCGTGGGCGGCAGCACCGAGTTCCTGTTCGTCCCGCTCATTAAACTCTTCTACACGCTCCTGATCATGGGCATCTTCCACAACGGAGACCTGAAGACCATCCTGCAGCTCATCGAGCCCAGCGTCTTCTCGCAGGACGGGGGGGAGAGCGGAGGCGGGGCCTCGGAGCCAGAGGACGGCTGTGGGCGGAGCCAGCTGGAGGGGGGCGGGGCCGAGAAGCACGACCTGAAAGGAAAGATGCCTAAAGAAGGACTTCTGCAGATGAAGCTTCCTGAACCCGTCAAACTCCAGGTGAGTGAAGAGGATCCGAAAAACATTGTGGGTGCCCTTTATTTCAGAAGTACATGCAAACTAACTCTTATTAGAGGATTAGTAGATTATTAGGGTCAGTAGAATTATTGAGGGCCTGTTGAATTTGATTTGTACTGAAGACGATAAAAAGCCTCCAGTGATTGAGTGGTGTGTGTGTGTGTGTGTGTGTGGTCAGATGTGTCACCTGCTGCAGTACCTGTGTGACTGTCAGGTGCGTCACCGCATCGAGGCTGTGGTGGCCTTCTCTGACGACTTTGTGGCGAATCTTCAGGAGAACCAGCGTTTCCGCTATAATGAAGTGATGCAGGCACTGAACATGTCAGCCGCTCTGACGGCACGCAAGACCAAAGAGTTCCGCTCTCCTCCACAGGAACAGGTCTTTACACCCGTCTCACACCGTTTCCTTATTAACGCTTTTCTGTCTCTCTTTATCTGTAAATCTTAATAAATAACTTGAGTTTGAAGTGATATTGATCAAATCGATTCTAGATTCATTATTTGTCCCTACATTATTTCCTGTGATCATTTCCATTATTTCACTCAAATAAGGTAAGGGTGTTGGCGCATGTGTGTGTGTGTGTGTGTGTGTGTGTGTTTCCTCAGATCAACATGCTGCTGAATTTTAAGGATGAGAAGCAGGACTGTCCGTGTCCAGAGGACATCCGTGAACAGCTGCTGGACTTCCATGAAGATCTGATGACACACTGTGGTACCAACGATCAAGTCTAAACATCCTTAAACCAGATTAATGATCATTAGAAGTGTATCTTGATGTTTATCAAGTAATTGATGCTCTGTGCTTTATGTGTTGATGATGGCGTCTGTGTTCCTGCAGGTATTGAGACGGATGATGATAAATCAGGAGATGGAGATGATTTCACCATCAGGGGGCGTCTGATGTCTCTGGTGGAGAAGGTGACCTACCTGAAGAAGAAAATGACTGATATACCAAAGAAGAAGAAGTCAAAGAAACCCAGTGAGTGAAGCTTAGGTGTGCTTGATGAGGAGTGTATTGTGCGGCTCCTGACCTCCTGACCTCCTGACCTCTGCTTGTGTCTGAAGGCACCTTGCAGCAGCTGATCTCGGAGACGATGGTGCGCTGGGCTCAGGAGTCGGTCATCGAGGATCCCGAGCTGGTGCGGGCCATGTTTGTGTTGCTCCACCGGCAGTACGACGGCATCGGCGGTCAGGTGCGAGCGCTGCCCAAGACCTACACCATCAACGCCGTCTCTGTGGAGGACACCATCAGCCTGCTGGCGTCTCTGGGTCAGATCCGCTCTCTGCTCAGCGTCAGGATGGGCCGCGAGGAGGAGAAGCTCATGATCCACGGCCTCAGGTGCAGGGGTCATGCGACAAATAATAAATCAGTCAAAATATAAACATCTATAGCATTCTCAGTTTAAAGCAGTTTGGCTCAGTGACCTTTGACCTGTCTGCAGTGACATCATGAATAACAAGGTGTTCTACCAGCATCCGAACCTGATGAGAGCGCTCGGCATGCACGAGACCGTCATGGAGGTGATGGTGAACGTCCTGGGTGGAGGAGAGTCCAAGGTGCACACGCTCACCATCAGCTCTCTCTTATTTTAGTTTTTACAGATTCACTGAACGAGTGTCCTTTGGTCTTCAGGAAATCACCTTTCCGAAGATGGTGGCCAACTGCTGTCGCTTCCTGTGCTACTTCTGTCGGATCAGCCGTCAGAATCAGAAGGCCATGTTTGATCACCTGAGCTACCTGCTGGAGAACAGCAGCGTGGGTCTGGGTAAGACGTCTGGAGATCTTGAGAGCGCGGTGTCAGCGAGCGCTCAGAGTTAACCGTGTGTTTGTTCTGTGTAGCGTCTCCGTCCATGCGAGGGTCCACTCCTCTGGATGTGGCCGCCGCGTCTGTGATGGACAATAATGAACTGGCTCTGGCGCTGAGAGAGCCGGACCTCGAGAAGGTGCCCCTCTCTCTCTCTCTCTCCTCAGTCTCTGATTGGCTGATGTGGCTCTTGAACCCTGACTCTATGTGTGTGTGTGTGTGTGTGTGTCAGGTGGTCCAGTATCTGGCCGGCTGTGGTCTCCAGAGCTGTGTGATGCTGATGTCTAGAGGATATCCTGACATCGGCTGGAACCCGGTGGAGGGTGAACGTTACCTGGACTTCCTCCGGTTCGCGGTCTTCTGTAACGGTTGGTGTTCTGAAGCGTGTTCTCCTGGAGATGATCATGATGAGGGTGTTCCTGTGGGTGAACGCTGTTGTTTTGGTGTGTCTCAGGGGAGAGTGTGGAGGAGAACGCTAACGTGGTGGTGCGGCTCCTGATTCGCCGGCCCGAGTGTTTTGGCCCCGCCCTGCGAGGAGAAGGCGGGAACGGGCTGCTGGCGGCGATGGAGGAAGCCATAAAGATCTCAGAAGATCCCAGCAGAGACGGTCCATCACCCAGCACAGAGGAGAGCCGGACGCTGTACGCAGAACACACACAGAACATCACAAAAACTCTTCTTCAGATCATTAAAACACTAAGAAATATAGAACGGATCACTGAAAGGATCTTCAGGGAACCAGAAATGGTTCTTCTGTTACATTGCTACAAAAGCCTCCTTCGGTAACCTTTATTTTGAGAGTGTAGTGTTTGATCAGCATCTCTCCGTCTCACACACACGATTCTCTCCTTCATCATCTTCTGTGTTCCTGTTCTGGTCCAGAAACATCCCAATAAAATAGGTCACGCTCCAAATACATCTAAATCATCCACAGTGTCTTAAAGAGATATGCACATCTGACCTGTATCTTTGAAGGAGAGAAGTCGACTAATAACACGACTCAAACACTGAAGTCTGAATGTCTCATGATGATGTGCTCTTTATAATGCGTGGGTCGTTATCAGGAGATCATCTGATGATAACCGACCCACTGCTGATGAGGATGCTCTGTGTGTCTCTCATAGTAATGACATCATGGAGGAAGAGGAGGATGACACCATCCACATGGGGAACGCCATCATGACCTTCTACGCCGCTCTGATCGATCTGTTGGGCCGCTGCGCTCCAGAGATGCACGTGAGTGTGTGAGTGTGTGAATCATCTTCACTGTCTCTGTGTTCTCCTGCTGATGTGATGTGTTCTCCTGCGTCAGCTGATCCACGCGGGGAAGGGAGAGGCCATCCGTATCCGGGCCATCCTGCGCTCGCTCATTCCCATTGAGGATCTGGTGGGAGTGATCAGCATCCCGTTCCTGATGCCCACGCTGGCCAAAGGTCTGACCAGAGAAGAGAACGTCTGGGTTCATCTTCATATATATATCTCAGATTAGAGCTGGACAATAATGTGTGATGGTACAAACAATATCATGTATTTCATCAGCTGTTCTTGTTGTGTTCAGACGGTTCTGTGATCGAGCCGGACATGTCAGCAGGGTTCTGTCCTGACCACAAAGCTGCCATGGTTCTGTTCTTGGACCGTGTTTATGGCATCGAGGACCAGAACTTCCTCTTCCACCTGCTGGAGGTGGGCTTTCTTCCTGACCTCAGAGCCGCCGCCTCATTGGACACGGTGAGTCACGTGACCCCTCAGTCAGTGTGTGTCATCATGCTGATCTTTGACCTCTCTCCTCGTCCCGTGTGACCTCTGACCTCCAGGTGTCTCTGAGCGCCACAGACATGGCTCTGGCTCTGAACCGGTACCTGTGCACCGCGGTCCTGCCGCTGCTCACCAAATGTGCTCCTCTGTTCGCCGGGACGGAGCCGTTCGCGTCTCTCATCGACTCTCTGCTGCACACCGTCTACAGACTGTCCAAGGGCTGCTGTCTGACCAAAGCACAGAGAGACGCCATCGAGGAGTGTCTGCTGGCCGTGTGCGGGTGAGGACTAGTTACTGACCGGTTACTGACCGCCTGACACACAACCAGATCAAGCTCTTGCTGCGACTAGTAGATAGCAGCTCTTGTGTGGTTTTGTGCATGAAATCAAGTAGAAACTGGGATTAAACAACTCTAACCCTAACACTAAAAACAAATCTGTTCAAAATCTGTTTAATCCAGCGGTCCAGCATTACATTTGATATTTTGCTGAAACTATGACAAAGCACCTTGCTCTCAGACTACTGTAACAGAAACTGAGTATATTTATTTAATTCATATTTATGTTAAATTAATATGTGTTAATTAAATTAAATAAGGTTTTGTGATTCCAGAAGATCCAAAGATTCTGTATGTTCTTCAATAAAAACAGTAAATTTTTAGTATAGTGTTTTGGATGCATTTTAATATATTAATAATAATAACTTATTACTGCTAGGCGACACACTACACTACACTACTTTTTATGAACTAATCTTGGTTTATTTAGCTTCCATAACGTGCTATAGCAGAAAGAAAACATCCAAAATGCACATTGTTTATTTTATTGCACGTTATGTTTGCATCTGTAGATTTCAATTCCAGACCATATCTTTAAAGAGTTTTTTCTTTTACATAAACCATTCCCTTAAATTTCCATAAATATATCAGAAGTAATGTTTGATTAGTAATATGCATTGCTAAGAACTTCATCTGAACAACTTTAAAGATGATTTTCTCAATATTTAGATGTTTTTGCTCCCTCAGATTCCAGATTTTCTAATAGTTGTATCTGAGACAGATATTGTCCTCCTCACACACCACACATCACTGGAGAGATGGTTTATGATTTAGGATGTATAAATCTTTAGTATTGGTTTTGTGCTCCTGGGTCACATACACAGTATCAACAAATCGATGTGCTGAATCAGCTTGGGTGAGATCTGTAGCGTGTTAGCGGTGTCTGTGTTGCAGTAAACTGCGTCCCTCGATGATGCAGCATCTGCTGAGGCGTCTGGTGTTTGACGTTCCTGTGCTCAACGAACACACTAAGATGCCTCTGAAGGTGAGACGCGTCTGATCTCTCGTTCACATCAGGAGTCATGTGCTGTAGTGACTGAGCTCTGGTGGGCGTGTCCTCCCGCAGCTCCTGACCAATCACTACGAGCGCTGCTGGAAGTACTACTGTCTGTCCGGAGGATGGGGAAGCTTCGGCGTGGCCTCGGACGAGGAGCTGCATCTGTCCAGAAAGCTCTTCTGGGGGATCTTTGACGCTCTGGCCAGAAAGGTACAGCGGAGCCCGAGCTGACGTGTAGCTTCACTGTCTGCTGAATCTGAGCTGTGTGTGTGTGTGTGTGTGTGCAGAAGTACGAGGTGGAGTTGTTCAAGCTGGCGCTGCCGTGTCTGAGCGCTGTGGGCGGAGCTTTACCTCCTGATTACATGGAGTCAAACTACATGGCCATGATGGAGAAACAGTCTTCCATGGACGCCGAGGGAAACTTCAACCCGCAGCCCGCCGACACCAGCAGGTCAGACTGAGCTCCAGCTCGTCCGCTGAAGCCTTTCCTCTAAACATGAGCGTTGAAGCTTTTTCAGATGTGTGTAGTGTGGTTGTGTTTGTGTTTCTGTAGTGTTGTTGTTCCTGAGAAACTCGATCATTTCATCAATAAATATGCAGAATACTCCCATGAGAAATGGTCCATGGAGAAGGTCAGAGCTGCTTTCTTTTCATTATTAAAGTCACTGAACTTTATTTCTCTTCTTTATATTTTTTGGCTGTGTTTAGGAGGACATAACCAAATAATCACTACTTTCCAGTAGCTCAGGAGTTATTATAATTGTGTAACTTTTCTAGTGATGCAATTTAAACGATTCAGTGCTACATTCCATGCAGTAGTGATGTAGTAAATCAAAGCCATAATGTCATTTAAATGATCTGAATCGATGATCAAAGGTGATCTAGAATGTTCCTCTCTCTCATAAGTAGCACTGAGTTTGATTCATTCATTCAGAATCAACTGAATCAGTGCAGACCGATTCAAAAAATGATTCATAAGTTTATTTTGAGCCATCATACATCAGAACGTTTCTAGAAGTTAATATTAATGAATGGGACCTTATTGAAAACTGTTACTATTTAATTGATTTAAATATCATTTTAGTTTATCATTGTTTTTTTTCAGTTATTTGCTGAATTTGTTCAATGCAAACCTTTTCTCATGTTGAGTGTAGTTGTGCCAGTGTTGTTGGAAGCAGCAGGTGTTCTCGTGTGGATCTGACGTGTTGATCTGTGTCTGTAGTTTGCCGTCGGCTGGGTTCATGGAGAGCAGATGTGTGAATCATCTAAAGTTCATCCGGTGCTCAAGCCCTACAAATGTTTATCTGAGAAGGTACAGAAAGCGTTCAGCGATCACACTCAGAACGAGGAGTAGACTTCCCAGCATGCCTCTGTGTTTCAGGATAAGGAGGTGTACCGCTGGCCAATCAGAGAGAGTCTGAAGACGATGCTGTCGTGGGGCTGGAGCATCGAGAGGATGAGAGAGAGCGACGCTTCCACGTTACACAACCGCACGCGCCGCATCTCTCTGTCCAGTCAGGTCAGAATCAGCTGTATGGTGATGTCTTTGTCAGAGACTCATGTGAGGTTCAGTGCGCGTGACCTTTGACCTCTGGTGTCTCCTGCAGCGCTCCATAGAGGGCGCTCACGGGTTCAGCCCGCGGCCGGTCGACATGAGCAACGTGACGCTGTCCAGAGACCTGCATGTGAGTGACGCGTTTCACACATCGCCCCCAGCTCGTGCTGTTTCCTGTCTGAAACACCTTATTGTGTTTGTGTGCTGCAGACGATGGCGGAGCTGCTGGCCGAGAACTATCACAACATTTGGGCTCAGAAGAAAAAACTGGAGCTGGAATCCAAAGGTCTGCTCACAAACATGTTACAGAGTATACATATAAACATGAGCACAGCCATTAGATGGTGCTACAGGGCTGCATATCACCTGTGTGTGTGTGTGTGTGTGTGTGTGTGTGTGTGCCAGGAGGAGGAAGTCATCCACTACTGGTTCCTTATGACACTCTAACTGCCAAAGAGAAATCCAGAGACCGAGAGAAAGCACAAGACATCCTTAAGTTCTTTCAGATCAACGGATACAGCGTCTCAAGGTGACTGTGTGTGTGTGTGTGTGTGTGTGTGTGTGTGTGTGTCTGAGTTTATGTTTGGGGTTGGTAAAATGTTTTTATGCAAGACGTCTCTTCTGCTATTAATCTGTGTTAAAGTGTAATGTATTTCTGTGATGCTCCGCTGTATTTTCAGCATCATTCCTCCAGTCTTCAGTGTCACATGATCTTCAGAAATCAGAATAATATGATGATTTACTGCTCAAGAAACATTTCTGATTAGTGCTGCACAATATTTCTGTGGAAACTGTGAAAAATTTATTTTTCAGGATTTACAGATGAATAGAAAATTTAGAATAACATTTTTATAAAGCCTTACTCAGTCCAAACTTATGAACAATAGTGTAATTCTCAAAAAAAGTTTTTCCTTCAGAATCCTCAGATTGGTGTGTGTGTGTGTGTGTGTGTGTGTGTGTGAGCAGGGCTATGAAGGAACAGGATCTGGACGCTCCGTCTATAGAGAAACGCTTCGCCTACACGTTCCTGCAGCAGCTGATCACGTATGTGGATGAAGCTCACACACACATGCTGGAGTACGGTGAGACACTCGCTTCAAAGCCTGTATCGATCTCAGAATCACTGGTCATCATCACCTTCATCACATCAGCTTCTCGTCTTTATCTCAGATGCTGGAATTCGACCCAAAGCAGAGAAAATCCCCCACGAGCAGCAGTTCAAGTTCTTCGGGAAGGTCTGCTTCGTCTGATGGACTCACTTCATGTCAGTCAGTGCTTAAATTCATTCACTGATTCGCTCGTTCATTTCTCTTATTTCCAGGTTGTGCTGCCACTGGTGGACCAGTACTTCAAAAACCATCGGCTCTACTTCCTGTCCACCGCCGTTCGTCCAATCAGCAGCGGCGGCCACGCCTCCAATAAAGAGAAGGAGATGGTGACCAGGTGATGTGTGTGTCTTCAGTCCCACTAAACACGTGCAGCGTCAGTCTGCATAAAATAAAACAGTTTGCAGGAAGTGAAGTGTGTATGAAGCATCAGATTCTCTCGTGCTGTCTTCCTCTTCATCCTGATGTTTCCTCTCTCTCTCTGACTCTCAGTCTGTTCTGTAAGCTGGCCGTTCTGGTGCGGCACCGGATCTCACTCTTTGGTAAGGTGCTGTCTGTCACGTTTTTGAGACTGACATCAGTTTCCTGCTCTTGAAGCTGTCTATCTGAGCTCAGACAGGATTAGACTCAAGGCTGTGTGAAGAGACACGTCTATGTTTGGGAACTCTAGCTTAAAGTGAGATGCTGTTAGTGAGACTGCAGTGTGTATGTGTCTGTGTGTCTGAGATCAGTCATGTGTGTGTCGTGTTTCTCAGGGAATGATGCCACGTCCATCGTGAACTGTCTGCACATCCTGGGACAGACGCTGGACGCTAGGTTAGTCAGACACACCCCTAGATCCTGCTGTGTTAGATTCACACTTACTGCCTGAAGGACACCGATGTACACGATGAAACTGATCTCCGTTGATCTCTGTGTCCTCCAGGACCGTGATGAAAACCGGCCAGGACTCTGTCAAAGCGGCTCTGAGGATGTTTTTTGATAATGCAGCAGAAGATCTGGAGAAGACGATGGAGAACCTGCGACAGGGTCAGTTCACACACACACGGACGCAGCCCAAAGGAGTCACACAGATCATCAACTACACCACCATCGCTCTGCTGCCCGTCCTCTCGTCGCTGTTCGAACACATCGGTCAGAACCTGTTCGGAGAGGATCTCATACGTGAGTGGCAGCAGAAGTTATGTATGGTCTGGTATCACTGAACAGCAGTGTCTCAGATCTCATCTTCTCTGTGTCGTTCCTGCAGTGGATGATGTCCAGGTTTCCTGCTATCGGATTC
This sequence comes from Carassius auratus, assembly GCF_003368295.1. Taxonomy (NCBI): domain Eukaryota; kingdom Metazoa; phylum Chordata; class Actinopteri; order Cypriniformes; family Cyprinidae; genus Carassius; species Carassius auratus. Next base: position 2,655,034 of record NC_039279.1, on the reverse strand, counting down.
TCAACAGTTTGTACTCGCTTGGAACCAGTAAAAGTATTTATGTTGAGAGGTAATAAACCGTCTGATTGATTTTGCATTCATTCATTTAGCAGACTTTAATCCAACGCAGTTTACAAATGAGGAAAAGAACAGAGTGAACAAAAGCTTCATCTTAAATGAATTCATCATAAATTAAGTGATGAATTATAAACAAATTGATTCATCCTGAAAAAAGCGATTTATTCTTATTGAAGCAAAGTGATTCGAAACAGACTGAAGCGGACCGTGGAGCACAGAAGCAGTCTTACGTCTCTGGGTATATCTGTAGAAACAGACAACAATACACTTCATCATTCTATGCCAAAAATCATCAGGATATTAAGTAAAGATCATGTTCATGAAGATATATTGTAAATGTCCTACTGTAAATATATCAAAACTTTTTATAAAAAATGTTTGATTAGTAATATGCATTGCTAAGAGCTTCATCTGAACAACTATTCATTTTCCTATTCATATAACTGATCATTTATTCATTTAGAAAAATTGACACTTAGGAAGGTTTTGTGCTCCTGGGTCATAGATGTGCTAATGGGCATTGTGCGTGTGTGTGTGTGCACGCGCGTGTGAGTGTGTGTGTGTGTGTGAGCGGTCGTAGTTGATGTTGTGTGTGTGTGTGCGTGTGTGTGTGTGTGTGTGTGTCTGTGTGTGTGTGTGTGTGTGCGTGTGTGTGTTTGTCTGTGTGTGTGTGTGTGTGTGCGTGTGTGTGTGCGTGTGTGTGTGCGTGTGTGTGTGTGAGTGTCTGTGTGTGTGTGTGTGTGTCTGTGTGTGTGTGTCTGTGTGCGTGCGTGTGGTTGTGTGTGTGTGTGAGTGTCTGTGTGTGTGTATGTGTGTGTGTGTGTCTGTGTGTGTGTGTGTGCGTGTGTGTGCGTGTGTGTGTGCGTGTGTGTGTGAGTGTCTGTGTGTGTGTATGTGTGTGTGTGCGTGTGTGTGTGTGTGTGTGTGTGTGTGTGTGCGTGTGTGTGTGTGTGTGTGTGTGTGTGTGTGTGAGTGTCTGTGTGTGTGTATGTGTGTGTGTGTGTCTGTGTGTGTGTGTGTGTGTGTCTGTGTGCGTGTGTGTGTCTGTGTGCGTGTGTGTGTCTGTGTGCGTGTGTGTGTGTGTGTGTGTGTGTGTGAGTGTCTGTGTGTGCGTGTGTGTGTCTGTGCGTGTGTCTGTGTGCGTGTCTGTGTGCGTGTGTGTGTCTGTGCGTGTGTATGTGTGTGTGTGTGTCTGTGTGTGTGTGTGTCTGTGTGCGTGTGTGTGTGTGTGTGTGTGTGTGTGTGTGAGTGTCTGTGTGTGTGTCTGTGTGCGTGTGTGTGCGTGTGTGTGTGTGTCTGTGTGCGTCTGTGTGCGTGTGTGTGTGAGTGTCTGTGTGTGTGTGTGCGTGTGTGTGTCTGTGCGTGTGTCTGTGTGTTTGTGTGCGTGTGTGTGTGTGTCTGTGTGCGTGTGTGTGTCTGTGTGCGTGTGTGTGTGTGTCTGTGTGCGTGTGTGTGTCTGTGCGTGTGTCTGTGTGTTTGTGTGCGTGTGTGTGTGTGTCTGTGTGTGTGTGTGTGTGTGTGTGTGTGTGTGTGTGTGTGTGTGTGAGTGTCTGTGTGTGTGTGCGTGTGTGTGTCTGTGCGTGTGTCTGTGTGTTTGTGTGCGTGTGTGTGTGTGTGTGTGTCTGTCTGTGTGTGTGTGCCGTAGTTGACCGTTGTGTGTTGTGTTCAGGCAGCGTCCGGCTCTCGGCGAGTGTCTGGCTGCGTTTTCGGGTGCGTTTCCTGTGGCCTTCCTGGAGCCCAGTCTGAACAGACACAACACATTCTCCATATACAACTGCAAGAGCTCTCGAGAGCGAACAGGTACGACACACTGTAATCTCTGTTTCAGCTATACAGCAGATCCTCTTAGAACAAGAGTCTCATTATTCAGATCCGTTCAGATGACTGCTTGAAATAACTTTGGATGTTTGTGATGAAATATGTGAGGTTTTTGGTGAAGGAATCTTATATTTATGTATATGTTTGTTGTGGTTTACTATTATAGTTGTGTTAATGCAGACGCGTGTGTGTGTGTGTGTGTGTGTGTGCAGCGCTCGGTCTCCCCGCTCAGGTGGACGAGGTGTGTGCTCTGGTGCCGTCTCTGGAGCGAGCGCTGGAGGAGATCATGGAGCTGGCCGAGTCTGGCATGCGTTACACACAGATGCCTCACGTGATGGAGGTGCTGCTGCCCATGCTGTGCAGCTACATGTCTCACTGGTGGGAACACGGACCCGAGAGCGTCCCGGAGCGCTCCGAGAGCTGCTGCACCTCGCTGACCTCCGAACACATGAACACGCTGCTGGGAAACATCCTCAAGATCATCTACAACAACCTGGGCATCGACGAGGGAGCCTGGATGAAGAGACTCGCAGGTGCAGCCGATGAAGGGAGACGCTCTCTCAAACATCACATAAAGAGTTTCAGTTCATGTATTACACACTGTGTTTTTAGACAAGTCAAAGTCAAGAAATTCTCTTAAGGCATAGATTAAATACAATTAATGCAATAATCTTTATTCCTAATTAGCTCTTTTATTTAAATGAAATTAATAATCTGGACCTGAATTCAGATAACATCTTAAAGATAAAAGTAGCTCGTAACTCACTGATTTAGTAGAAAATCGTAAAAATAATGGACGTGTCAGTCCTAAATGTATAACTCCTAAAGGTGTTTCACAAAGCATTTGAGCTCTAAAACTAGCTCCTAAAACTCGTTGTGGTCAGACAAAATGATTTGTGAATACACACCCACGAATACACCCCAATCTCTGTGCGTCTCAGTGTTCTCTCAGCCCATCATCGGTAAAGCGCGCTCTCAGCTGCTGAAGACTCACTTCCTGCCGCTGATGGAGAAGCTGAAGAAGAAGGCGGCGACGGTTCTGCAGGACGAGGAGCACATGAAGGCGGAGGGACGAGGAGAGATGTCTGAGTCTGAGCTCCTCATCCTGGACGAGTTCACGGTCCTGGTGCGAGACCTGTACGCCTTCTACCCGCTGCTCATACGCTTCGTGGACTACAACAGGTGAGAGACGCTCAGGTGCGCTGCGATCGACCCTCGAGAGACGCCTCAGTCACTGTGTTTGTCTTTCAGAGCGAAGTGGCTGAAGGAGCCGAACACTGAAGCAGAGGAGTTATTCCGTATGGTGGCCGAAGTCTTCATATTCTGGGCCAAATCACATGTGAGCCACACACACACACACACACACACACACAGACACACACAGGAGCCCATCTTTTCTCTTCACTAGCATCACTTTTCATCAAGAGTGTCTGAAGTCTTTACTGAAAACTACAAATGTGATTAATTTTCTGTTTGTTCCCCAACAGAACTTTAAAAGAGAAGAGCAGAACTTTGTGGTTCAGAATGAAATCAACAACATGTCCTTCCTCATAACTGATACCAAATCCAAGATGTCCAAGGTATGGCATCACACACACACACACACACACACAACTTGTGCACTTTCCATCGGTGTGATGGTTTCTGAACATCTGACGTTATATGACTGTGTCAGTCAAAGCTGATCTTATATAAACGACTGTACTCTGGTGCAGTGATGCTGTCATTGTGATATTACATGATATTGTGATTTATACACTATTATTCAATGATTGTGGTGTATTCGTGTAAATGTAAGGTAGATTAAAGACTATTTTGGCATAATGATGGTACTATGTGTAAAAAGGGAGCCGTGTCGGATCAGGAGAGGAAGAAGATGAAGAAGCGCGGTGACAGATACTCCCTCCAGACATCGCTGATCGTCGCCGCTCTCAAACGCTTACTTCCTGTGGGACTGAACATCTGTGCACCGGGAGACCAGGAGCTGATCGGACTCGCCAAGAGCCGCTTCACACAGGTACGGCATGAACACACACTTCTGCTTTAGTGACGTCACTGAGAGCCGTGTGTGATGAAGCTGAACCTGTTCTGCAGAAAGACACTGAGGACGAGGTGCGAGAGACCATACGAAACAACCTCCACCTGCAGGGAAAGGTGAGCCACGTCTGTTCTTCGTCTGTTCTTCGTCTGCTCTTCGTCTGTTCTTCGTCTGTTCTTCGTCTGTTTCTTCGTCTGCTCTTCGTCTGCTCTTCATCTGCCCTTCGTCTGTTCTTCGTCTGTTCTTCGTCTGCTCTTCGTCTGTTCTTCGTCTGTTCTTCGTCTGCTCTTCGTCTGCTCTGCGTCTGTTCTTCGTCTGCTCTTCGTCTGTTCTTCGTCTGCTCTGCGTCTGTTCTTCGTCTGCTCTTCGTCTGTTCTTTGTCTGCTCTTCGTCTGCTCTGCATCTGTTCTTCGTCTGCTCTTCGTCTGCTCTTCGTCTGTTCTTCGTCTGCTCTGCGTCTGTTCTTCGTCTGCTCTTCATCTGCTCTTCATCTGTTCTTCGTCTGCTCTGCGTCTGTTCTTTGTCTGCTCTTCGTCTGTTCTTCGTCTGCTCTGCGTCTGTTCTTCGTCTGCTCTTCGTCTGCTCTTCATCTGTTCTTCGTCTGCTCTGCGTCTGTTCTTTGTCTGCTCTTCGTCTGTTCTTCGTCTGCTCTGCGTCTGTTCTTTGTCTGCTCTTCGTCTGCTCTTCGTCTGTTCTTCGTCTGCTCTGCATCTGTTCTTCGTCTGCTCTTCGTCTGTTCTTCGTCTGTTCTTCGTCTGCTCTTCGTCTGTTCTTCGTCTGCTCTGCATCTGCTCTTCATCTGCTCTTCGTCTGTTCTTCGTCTGCTCTTCATCTGTTCTTCGTCTGCTCTTCGTCTGTTCTTCGTCTGCTCTGCGTCTGTTCTTCGTCGGCTCTTCGTCTGTTCTGTGTCGGCTCTTCGTCTGTTCTGCGTCTGCCCTTCGTCTTTTCTTCGTCTGCTCTTCGTCTGTTCTTCTTCTGCTCTTCATCACACCCCTTTAGTCCTGTGCTTCTGATCACTGCACAGAAACACAGAAGCACCAGTGATCAGAAACCGTTTAAGGGTCAATGATGCAATGCTCGTTTTGTGTCCAGATCTGTCTGTTCATTAAAAAAAACAACAACAAAAAAAACATTGATTGCATTTCCAAATTATTTTAATTGCAATAGAATTTTTTTTCCAAAAAGTGCATTTTTTTAATCATAAAAATATGTATAATTTCTAGTTAATTTATTTAAATGTATTTATGTTATTTAAATTAAATATTTACACATAATTAAATATAATAATTACTTATAAAATATTATATTCTAAAAAAAGGCATTAATTGCAATACCGTATTTTATTGACAACTAAGCATATTTTCTAGTTAAAAAATCAAATAAATATAATAATGTCATAATTTTAAATAAATTTCATAAATAATGTATAATTGACTGAATACTGTTGTCCTCTTTATAGAGCTGCTTTACATCACAACTGAATTTTCTTTGCATCATTGAAACACTATTTTGCTATTTATCTGTTTTTAATAAAGCACATTAGATGTAAAGGTGACTGGACTATAATGTTTACATTTACATACATTTATATCCAAAGCGACTTACAGTTGGGGGATACATAAAGTGATTCATCTTAAAGGGGCAAACAGACACAGGAAGTGACCCTTATACCAAGTTTTAGACATTGTTCAAATAAGTAGAAAAATGGCATTGTCTTTATTTTTTGGCAATTACACACATTTAACAAAATGTTTAAATTCATGCAATTTTAAAAATACATCTATATCTGTATCTACATTTAAGTATTTAAATATATTTATTACATTCTTTAAATTATTTTAAATTATTTCTAAATTTCTAAAAGTATTAAAACACAATTTTAAAATATAATAAAAGCCAAAATAAAAACAAGATTTTTCTTTTGTGATCCCGGACATCCTCGCATGTCATTGACCCCTGACCTCTTGCATGTGTGTTACTTCATCTCCGTCTAATCCCTCATGTGTCCGTCTGCATGCATCAGTACCCGCGCTTTACATTTCAAAAAGCTGGTCAAGAGAGTCAACATCCGCTTAAAGTGGATAAAGAGTCGTCAGTCCAAAGAAATCCCGCCTCACAAGTGCACACCGTTCATCTGTGTGTGTGTGTGTGTGCGTGTGTGTGTGTGTGCAGCTGGAGGATCCTGCGATCCGCTGGCAGATGGCGCTGTATAAAGACATGCCCAACCGCAGCGAGAACACGTCTGACCCCGAGAAGACCGTCCACAGAGTGCTGAACATCGCACACGTGCTCTTCCACCTCGATCAGGTTCATGTTACTCCAGCGAAGCAGTTTGTTTTCTTGTTTATATATGAAAATGTTAGAATTTCATATGCAAATGAGCTTTCCTATGATTGGCTGACATCTGCCTACAGGTGTCATCAGGGTAAATGTGGGCGGGGAATATGTTAATGAGTTCAATTGGTTTAGAAACAATTTTTACAGCAACTTTACAGAAAATCAGAATGTTGATGTTTATAATAACTTAGTATCTTCATATCTTGATGCAATACACTGTGATGTGTTTGTCTGAGCAGGTGGAACATCCTCAGCGCAGTAAAAAGGCCGTGTGGCACAAGCTGCTGTCCAAACAGAGGAAGAGAGCCGTAGTGGCCTGTTTCAGGATGGCACCGCTTTACAACCTGCCCAGGTGAAGATCTGATGTCTCCTGGATCTCTGATGATCTCTGACGATGATCTCAATGATTTCTGATTCTGCTTCTCTGATTCTCAGGCACAGAGCTGTGAACCTGTTCCTCCAGGGCTATGAGAAGTCCTGGATCGAGACAGAAGAGCATTACTTTGAGGACAAGCTGATTGAGGATTTGGCCGTATGTATTTATTACACAAAACATCCATTCAGAGCAGGACTTTCAGATGATATCGCTGCATAATGTGCCTTTTTACAAACAAAAGATTAAGTGACACCTTGAACCAGAATGACTAGAATCTGTGGTGTTTTAGAAACCGGGTGGAGAGGAGCCGTCGGAGGAGGACGAGATGACCAAACACATCGACCCGCTTCACCAGCTCATACAACTGTTCAGCAGAACCGCGCTGACCGAGAAATGGTGGGTTCAGTTCATACGATCAGTCCAAACCATGGCATCGATGTCATTCTGTCCCTGATCTAGTGTTGCTGTTGCTGTTTGTTGTAGTAAACTGGAGGAGGACCATCTCTACATGGCTTACGCTGATATCATGGCTAAGGTAAGACTCCTTTAACATCCTTTATAAGCTCATCTGTGGGAGACGCTCGGATTGATCCTGTGCTGTCTGCATGAACACTCACAGAGCTGTCATGATGAAGAGGAGGAGGACGAAGAAGAGGTCAAGAGTTTTGAGGTAGGTGACTGGATCTTAGATGCATTCGCACACTTTGAGTTTGATTTTCTTTGAAGATCACGAAGCATCTCAGACAAAGTCTCATGTGTCCTGATCTCCTGTAGATCACATGGTTTTGCACATGCATGCTTGAATTGCTTTGACCTTCAGTTCTCAAGCACATTATGTGTATGGCATCACACAACCTGAAGAACGGTGTGTTTGGTCACACTGGTGAGTGATGTGTGTGCTGTGAGATGCTCTTCATCTGTCCTGCAGGAGAAAGAGATGGAGAAGCCAGAAGCTGCTGTATCAACAGGCCCGACTGCACGACCGCGGCGCGGCGGAGATGGTGCTGCAGACCATCAGCGCCAGCAAAGGTCAGGGATCTGTGAGAGAGCGAGCTGATGCAGGTTTGTGCTGATGGTGGACTGATGAGAGTGTGTTTGTGCAGGAGAGATGGGGCCGATGGTGGCCTCCACGCTGAAGCTGGGCATCGCTATCCTGAATGGAGGAAACTCCACCGTCCAGCAGGTGACACACACATCATCCTCCGTCTGAGTCAGACACGCTGCGTTTAGCTCACTTCATCAGTTTAGAGAAACTCAAGATGCACTTGGCTGAGAACTGAAACCAAAATATTATTTAATAATCAATTGATTCATCATCACATAAATAAAAACTGAGTTGTTCAAACATTTAAACGGCTGAAAGAATTATGTTTCTACTTTACATTTAGTCATTTAGCAGATGCTTTCATCCAAAGTGACTTACACATGAGGACAGTGGAAGCAATCGATATACAAGTGTTAAAAAGAAACCGAACAGAATATTCTTAAAAAGAGAAGTGGGGTATTAATGCAGCACTAGACCCTGACACTGGTTAAAAAACAATATCAGAGCATCACTTGATAACATACATGCAATAAAACAACAAGAAGGTACAGAAAGATCCCCAGTGGTGTGTGGAGTGTGTGGACGGGACATGTTCTGTGCTGAGTTTGAGACGCTTGTGTGTTTTTGTCGTCCCCTGCAGAAGATGCTGGACTACCTGAAGGACAAACGAGACGTGGGCTTTTTCCAGAGTCTGGCGGGGCTGATGCAGTCGTGCAGGTAAATCTACTTCCTGTGGAGCGTCACATGACTGTGTGTGTTTGTGTGTGTGTGCGTGCGTGTGTGTGTGTGTGCGTGCGTGTGTGTGTGCGTGCGTGCGTGCGTGTGTGTGTGCGTGCGTGCGTGCGTGCGTGTGTGTGTGCGTGCGTGCGTGCGTGCGTGTGTGCGTGTGTGTCAGTGTGTGTGTCTGTGTGTGTGTGTGTGTGTGTGTGTGTGTGTGTGTGTGTGCGTGTGTGTGTGCGTGCGTGCGTGCGTGCGTGTGTGTGTGTGTGTGTGTGTGATCATACTGAACAGTGTTTGTGCTCCAGTGTTCTAGATCTCAACGCCTTCGAGAGGCAGAATAAAGCTGAAGGTCTCGGGATGGTGACGGAGGAGGGATCAGGTATGATTTCTATGATTTATAATCAATAACTATGATTAGAGCTTGATCTGTGTAATTCTGTCATTTGATAGAGATAATCATCATTTTCATTCCTCTTGATTTATCATGCCATTTCTGTGTTAATTTTGTTCAATTATTGATTTAAAACTACAGTAATGACACGTATCCCAGAATCCATTCTGAAGATGTCTTTGTCAGATTATTTTCTCCTTTTTCTTTATGTTTGTGTACGTTTGAGTGTATGATGATGATGAATGCTCGATACGGTCTTCAGACGTTTATAAGCAGAAATACTGATAGATATGAATCTAAAACCAGCTCCTGATGATTTTAGGGTGCAATGAGAGAAAAGATCCCTCAGAAGTGTGCGTGAGACACTATCCCTTCCCTAACATCTGCTGTCTTTATCAAGTCTGTCTTTGAGAAGTGATGCTTTTGCCATTTTAAGTGAACTGAACTTATTTTCAAAGCTCATTTCATTTGAGTCTGAGAGATGAAGCATGGGTTTTATATTCTTTTTCAGGTTTCTTTATGTTTGCTGTGTTGTAACATGACTTTTAAAGGACTAGTTCACCCAAACATGAACGCTCTGTCATCGTTTAGTCCTCGTCACGTCGCTCTGAACCTTCAGTGGAACACAACATCAACATTCACTCGTTTTAAATCATTTTTAGAATTACATGACCCAGACTCAGAGCTGGCGAAATAATAATAATAATAATAATAATATGCATTTATTATGCATTTTTCTGAAAGAAATGGTTAAACATTTAAATAGTTTTAAATAAGAAGTAAATATATATTAATATTTATGTATTGAAAGATAAATACTGAATAGATACTGATTGAGACAGTTCGTAAAAAAAATATAACTAAAATTAAAATATAAACATAAAAAAAAATGTCTTTACTTGAAATAAAATAAATGTTAACTATAATAAAATATTGAAACTGTTTTATTTTAGCTAAGGGACAAGGTAGCATTTGCCATTTTAGTTTATCTTGGTGTTTTAAAATAACCAACACTAAATATCTACTTCCCTTTGTTTAGATGTTAATTGATATACTTAAGAGTAATATTATTATGATAGAGTAAGATTTTTGATTATTTTAGAGTAATATTCTCATTTAATATTTTATTTTTTGAGAAATATTTCTCATTATTTTAGAGAATGGATAGATAGATAGAGTTTATATTTGCTATATTTAGTGACCAGGTCTGTCAGGCTCCAGAAAGGACACAAACTCCTCATAAATAGAGTTTTGCACTATGATCCAGGTCTTATGATGCTGTGTGAATCATCTCCACTGAGGAGGTTTGAGCTGACGTGAAGCTGAGTAAACCATGGCAGGAGCTTCCTGTTTGTCTGCACTATTCCTTTAACCTTCTTCCTCTGATTATTTCTTTCTCTCTGAATTTGGACTTGTTTTGTCATGAATCCCTCTCTAAACAGTTCTGCACTTTTTTCACTCAGGTTTGGATTCAGTCAGCATCATTTCTGCTGAAGTCAGACTCTTGATCACAGTTCAGTGTCGGGGTTCTGTCCCAGCGTGAAATCTCATTGGTTAAACAGCATCTGTGCTCTGATTGGCTGTGATCGGTGTGGACAGATGAAATGTGTTGTGATTGTTCAGAATGGTGCTGATTGAGTCCAAGTCTGAATTTCCCAATCAACAGCGACTGACCTTGTGACCTGTATGATCTCTCACTTTTTTCTTTCCTTTTTTCTTTTTTTCCGTACCGTCTTCCCCTTTATCAGTCATCACTCATGAGCGTGGTAATTATGCCTTCTGCCATTTTGCTGTGGTTTAGCTGTGTGTGAGCACTGTTCAGGCCCTGAGCCCAACACCTTCCCTCTGCCCTGCGTTTCCTGTCACATGCCCCGCCCCCCCAGAGCAGCAGCCAATCACGCGGCGTCTCCGCTCTGCTCTCAGGATTTGCACAGTTTCTGTCGTTCTAGATGAAAGAACAGGGACTCTGTTTTGATTCGAGAGGCCGATAATCCATTTGACCAATATTTTTACCCACTTCACCGATTACAGGAAACAGCAGTGTTGACGTGCGAAGTAAGTTCATATTTAAGGGTGTTTCTTCAACTGTGAAATTAAACTTTATATACATTTTAAATAATTTTTTAAAAATTACTGACACCTTTGTTTTTTTAACTCTAGCTAGTAGCCAGAATTGTATTTCCTAATAAAATAAAATAGTATGTGGACACTGTTAATTATACTGAAAAAACTGAAGAAATGTTCATTTTGCTTTGTTTAGATTATCATTAGGATTATTTTAAAGCAATATTGTTTTCTTTATATTCTTCATATTTTCACAGTACTATTACATTTTATTATTTATTATTTTAGAGTGATAGCTATTATTTTAGAGGAATATTTTTTACCTTTTTACAGTAATATTTTTATTAGTAATTATTTTCATATTTATTATTTTAGAGGAACTTTTAATTTTTTTTATCATTTCAGAGGAATGTTTATCATTCATTTAGAACAATATATTTATTACTGAAGAGAAATATTTTTAATTTTAGAATATTTCTATTGTTATTACAGAGTAAAATGATTATTCTTTAGAGTAAAACATTTTATGATTTTAGAGTACTCTCTTTTTGTTTTAGAATATTTTTTGGAGTACTCTCTTTTTATTATTTTAGAGTATTTTTAGAGTACTCGATTTATTATTTTAGAGTATTTTTTTTCCTTTTTTTGAGTATTTATTTAGTATTTTTGAGTATTTTTTTGGAGTACTCTTTTTTTTATTTTAGAGTATTTTTGGAGTACTCTTTTTATTTTAGAGTATTTTTGGAGTACTCTCTTTTTATTATTTTAGAGTATTTTTTGGAGTACTCTCTTTTTATTTTAGAGTATTTTTTGGAGTACTCTCTTTTTAGTATTTTAGAGTATTTTTTTGGAGTACTCTCTTTTTCCTTGTTTTAGAATACTTTCTTTTTATTATTTTAGATTATTGTTTTTTTAGTACTTTTATTTTTAGAGTATTTTTTATTTTATTGGAGTACTCTTTATTATTTTAGAGTATTTTTGGAGTAATGTGTTTTTATTATTTTAGAATATTTTTTGAGTACTCTCTTTTTATTATTTTAGAGTATTTTTTTTCTTTTAATTTTTTAAAGTATTTTTTTCTTTTATTGGAGTACTCTCTTATTATTTTATAGTATTTTTTTGGAGTACTCTCTTTTTATTATTTTAGAGTATATTTTGGAGTAACGTGTTTTTATTATTTTAGACTTTTCTTTTTTTGGAGTACTCTCTTTTTATTATTTTAGAGTACCGGTACTCTCTTTTTATTTATTTTAGAGTACTCTCTTTTTATAGTTTTGATCATTTTTTTTTTCTTTTTTTTTTGAGTCATTTTTTTACGAAGGATTTTATTTTGAATTGTTTATTTTTGAACGTCCAGTTCTGGGACGAGGATTTAATGATTGAAATCTACACATAAGGTACAATCTACATCTACAAACAAGGTTTTTGTGAAAGTGTTTTTAGTTAATGAGATGGGTGAGGGAGTGGCAGTCATGCGGAAACACCCGTTTACTGTTGCAGTCTCCAAAAGCAGTGGGCGTATCTGTAGCCTGTAAGCTCCTCCCCTTCCTGCTCCTGCTCTCCTCTTCCTGTCAGAGGCGCAGCGGCTGGGTGTTTGGTTAGGAGCGTGTCTCTGTGGTTTGTTGTGGCCGAGCTGCTCTGAGAGGATGATGATGATGATGATGATGGTCTCTCAGCAGCAGTCTCTTCCTCTTCCTCTTCCTCCTCCGCTCTGATTGGTCGGTGTCGTGTGCTGTCGTTCCTGCTGTTTGCTCCACTCTTCTTCTTTTTGTTGATGGTCAGGCTGTTTCTTTGTCCTACATGTTCTCTTCCGAGTGTTTGTTTGTGTTCTTCTGCAGATCAGTGTTGTGTTTTCTCTCCTGTCATCCATCTGTGTTTCTGTCGACGCGTCATCAGTTCAGTTTGACCTTTTAATGATGGACCAGAGGAAGTCCAACCAAACCACAGATATCTCTCATATTTATTATTGTGGATTTACATGTATATTCTTATCATAATGTGTAGTAAATGCACAGCAGCTGTGTAATTTGTTCGTTTTGCATGCTCCATTAAAGTGAGTTGTAGTAATGTGTAGTTGAAGTCACAGAAGCTCAGCTGAAAGTGTGTTTGTCCTCAACATTTCTCTCACTTTTTCACCCGTCGTAGAGATTGCCTTCTGTGTTGAAGAAGACATGAATTTGGCCCTAATAAATCATCCAATCTTTGCATCCTAACTTGCTGTCTATGTAGGGAGCAGCAGGATCCCGCAGATACTCTAAACTAAAGAAAGGTCAAGCACTTTCAGGTCGGCTTGTGAGAGGATCATGTCTGTGTGATTTCCTGGAGGTTTTGATGGTTGTGTTTAGCTGAGAGCTCCAATCCTGTGACATTCAGAAAGATTCTCCATCGTGTTCCAGACGTCTCTCTGTCAGATCTCTCAGACTGAAGCCACAGCACTTTCTTCATCTAATCCTCAGTCCTCAGTGTACTATGAGGAGACTTTTTAACTTTAACTTTATTACATGCATCAAATATGATAATAACTCGATCCACAATCTACATACTTTATTCTACTTAATGTTAATTTCAACATGAATAAATACATTTTTTTAAATCACAAACTGTGAACTAACATAAATAGATACATGTAACATAACATAAATAACATTGTTACAAAATGTTAGCAACGATTAATAATAAACGCTGTAAAAAAGTAAATTGTGTATTGTTAGTTCATGATAAGTAATGCATTAATTAATATCAACACCTATAAAGACACCAGTGTTAATTATTAAAAGTCAGATTTGATGTGTTTCATCTTTATTTTTAAATCAATGCATTTTTACATCTCTGAATGTTGTATTAGCTTTTAATAATTTAGTTTAAAGCACATTTAAATAGAACACAGTGCTGTACAGAATCAAAAGACAAATAAAAGCAGAATAATAATAGGAACCAGCTGGTGTCAAGGTAAATGAGTGACAGCAGCACACGTCTGCTGTGTGGAGTTTTAAGGGTGTATTGAGCTCCACCCGTGGTGCTGGTGTCAGTGCTGTGTGCTGGTGGAGTCTGACAGCAGGCGTCTGAGGATCAGCTCATTTACACTCGCTGTGTTCTGAGTCTGACTCTGCTGCGCAGGTGAGAAGGTCCTGCGAGACGACGAGTTCACCTGTGACCTCTTCCGCTTCCTGCAGCTGCTGTGTGAGGGACACAACTCTGGTGAGCTTCATCAGCAGCGTTTCTCTAGCGTCTCCGAGACCTGCATACTGCTCCGAGATCATGCTTTTATTCACTACTTGCAGGGTTCATTTAAATTGTACATTTTATTATTAGTTCTTTTTTTTTTTCGAACAATTTATTAGCAATATTTTCCAAAGCATCAACATATATATATATCCTGTGAGCTCTAGGTAAAGTTATTTTCATTTTACCAAGTTAAACTAATTTGAAAATAAGAAATGTTTTCTTAGCAACTAACTCAATTAAAATGTTTTAAGTAGATTTGATTTCAATGTATTTATTTCAGTTAATGTGTTTTCTTTCAAGTGACGATTTTATGGTTTTAAGGTACAAACCCTGGTCCTGTGAAGCATGTCAGATACTATTGAATACAGATAATAGAGAAACATTATGATTATGAGAAATAGAGGATTGGTGGACGTTACACATCTGCTAGGGTCAATAATAAGCAAGTGTCCAGTGACTTGGTGACGTTCGGTTCAGTCTGTAATAAAGGATGTAGCTCTTCCTGTTCTGATAGTGACAGTAGTGTGTGTCCTACATCAGACTTCCAGAACTACCTGAGAACACAGACGGGGAACAACACCACGGTCAACATCATCATCTCCACCGTGGATTACCTGCTCAGAGTCCAGGTGAGCGATCGCTCCACGAACACGTCAGGAACTCTCCTAACTCTCCTAACACACATCTGACACACGTGTGCTCTGCGTGTGCAGGAGTCCATCAGTGACTTCTACTGGTATTACTCCGGGAAAGAGGTCATCGATGAACAAGGCCAGCGCAACTTCTCCAAAGCAATCAATGTAGCCAAACAGGTCTTCAACACGCTCACAGAGTACATCCAGGTGCGTCTCGGAGGAAGTCATCAGAGCGCCGTGTCTATGTTCCACACTTGATTCACACTTTATGTGATTTCAGGGCCCTTGCACGGGGAATCAGCAGAGTCTGGCTCACAGCCGTCTGTGGGACGCAGTCGTTGGTTTCTTACACGTATTCGCACACATGCAGATGAAGCTGTCTCAGGTAAACATCTACAGACATGTTCTAGAAACACAGCGAAGCTTCTGCAAATACACCATCAGAGAACGATGTTACTGTGATGTTCTTCTGCTGCAGGATTCGAGTCAAATCGAGCTGCTGAAGGAGCTCATGGATCTTCAGAAGGATATGGTCGTGATGCTCTTGTCCATGTTGGAAGGTAAGTTCACTTAGTTAATTGATTGACCAGTAATGCTCACGAAACGATCATCTTTCTCTTGGTTTTAGGAAACGTTGTGAACGGCACCATTGGAAAGCAGATGGTGGA
This sequence comes from Carassius auratus, assembly GCF_003368295.1. Classification (NCBI taxonomy): domain Eukaryota; kingdom Metazoa; phylum Chordata; class Actinopteri; order Cypriniformes; family Cyprinidae; genus Carassius; species Carassius auratus. Next base: position 2,639,660 of record NC_039279.1, on the reverse strand, counting down.
CATGTTGGTGGAGTCCTCGAACAACGTGGAGATGATTCTGAAGTTCTTCGACATGTTCCTCAAACTGAAAGATCTGACGTCGTCAGACGCCTTCAAAGAGTACGACCCCGACGGCAAAGGAGTGATCTCCAAGAGAGACTTCCACAAGGCCATGGAGAGCCACAAACATTACACCCAATCCGAGACCGAGTTCCTGCTGTCCTGCGCCGAAACTGACGAAAACGAGCTCTTGGATTATGAGGAGTTCGTCGAACGCTTCCACGAGCCGGCGAAAGACATCGGCTTCAACGTAGCTGTCCTTCTAACCAACCTCTCAGAGCACATGCCCCACGACTCACGCCTGCAGACCTTCCTGGAGCTGGCCGAGAGCGTGCTGAACTACTTCCAGCCCTACCTGGGCCGCATCGAGATCATGGGCAGCGCTAAACGCATCGAGCGCGTCTACTTCGAGATCAGCGAGTCCAGTCGCACACAGTGGGAGAAGCCACAGGTCAAAGAGTCCAAGCGCCAGTTCATCTTCGACGTGGTCAACGAAGGTGGCGAGAAGGAGAAGATGGAGCTCTTCGTCAACTTCTGTGAAGACACCATCTTTGAGATGCAGCTGGCGGCGCAGATGTCGGACGCCGGAGAGCGCTCGGCCAGTAAAGAGGACAGCGAGAGAGAGAAACCCGAGGAGAAGAGTCCTGAGATGGGCTTCTTCTCCGTCACCACCGTGAGAACCGCTCTGTTCGCCTTACGATACAACGTGATGCTCTTGATGAAGGTGCTGTCTATGAAGAGCCTGAAGAAGCAGGTGAAGAAAGCCAAGAAGATGACGGTGAAGGACATGGTGACCACACTAGTGTCCTTCTACTGGAGCGTCCTGCTGGGACTCCTGCACTTCGGCTTCAGCGTCGCTCGAGGATTCTTCCGGATCGTCTACAACAGCTTTCTCGGAGGCAGTCTGGTGGAGGACGCCAAGACCATGAAGGTGTCGGAGCTCCTGGCTAACATGCCTGACCCGACTCAAGACGAGGTGAGAGGAGAGACGGAGGAGAGCGAGAAGAAACCCACGGACAAAACCTCCCCAGAGGAAGACCTGGCCGATCTGACGGTGGCCACAGACGACACCGAGCTCCTCTCTGATATATTCGGTTTGGATCTGAAGAGAGAAGGAGGGCAGTATAAACTGATGCCTCACAATCCGAACGCTAGCCTCACGGATCTGCTCAACACACCCATCCCTCCTCCACCTACACCGTCACCAGAGCTGCGCAGGAGACACCAGGTAATCATTACGGTGACCACTTTCTTCATCCGTGACCAAGACAAGACCACACTGACCTCGTCAAACTCTAACTGTGGCTATATCAACATGCAATATCAATATCACAAGAAAAGATGAGACTAAAGAGAGAAAAAAATATATATATATGTTTATGTATAAATATAGCCAAGATTTTTTATATTTTCTTCTTCAAAAAAAAAAAGAGGAGACAAAATTTGGCTTTCTAATAGTTGCCAGATGTCAAGTTAAATCCCTCTTTTCTGCCTTTTTTAAATTTACTGTATATTCACAACCGTGCAACCATTCGCACGCTCTTTCTCTTACACTGATCTGAAAACATCAACACACATGTACGCTGACTAAACTAGACTCAGATTCCCAGATTTCAGTCAGCCAGACCGTGACAAACAGGACGGGTTGACTAAAGGTTATTTGACACAGGACTAAGACGAGTCGACACGTTAAAGGTGCGTTCCATTGTGAGGTTTTTAACTCTTTCTCTGCTGCTTCTGTCAGACCAAGAGCTCTTCATCCTCAGCAGACGTCAGTGAAGCTGCGGACGAGACCAAAGCCGTGCCTGAGAAAGCAGAGTAAGTCTGATGATGGAGATGTGTAGAGATGGTGTTAATAACACCTGCATGCTGACTCCTGATCTGTCTCTTTCTAAGAGGGGAGAACGGAGAGAAAGCACAGAAGAAGAAGGAGGAAGTGGTGAAGCGTAAGGTCAGACAGCACTACGAGCCTGATCTGCAGGAGTCGGCCTTCTGGAAGAAGATCATGGCTTACCAACGCAAGCTGCTGGTGAGAGTCCTGGAGATCTCAGACGGTCTCAGGAGCGATCGCTCGTCACACACGCGTGATCTCACCGTGTCTCTCTCTCTTCTCTTCTCCTGCAGAACTACTTCGCACGAAATTTCTACAACATGAGAATGTTGGCTTTGTTTGTGGCCTTTGCAATCAACTTCATTCTGCTGTTTTACAAGGTGATGCACACTTCAGTGTTTTCTTGTGATGTTGATTGCTAGTGAGTGGTGTGTCTGAGCGTGTGTTTGGTCGTGTGTGCAGGTGTCCACGTCCTCGGCCGTCTCTGAGGGGAAGGAGGTGTTGTTCGGCTCGTCTTCAGACACCAGTGTGCGCTGGGATCCTCTGACAGACGCGAGCGCTCGGCCTGACGCTGTGCACTTCGTGCTGGAGGAGAGCAGCGGCTACATGGAGCCCACGCTGAGGATCTTAGCCATCCTGCACACCGTCATCTCCTTCTTCTGCATCATCGGCTACTACTGCCTGAAGGTACCGCATCATCAGCTTCAGGAGATGATAATTCACTCAAAACTCACAGAATAGAAGAGTTTGACAGATCACATGACTTTAACTGGGATATTATTCACACAAGGCACTGGATCTGATTTCCTAATAATGAAAGCTAGGCATATCGTTTCATTTATGCTAATGAAATCCAGTTATTGAAACAATAAACCTGTTAGATCTCCATGAAAGATGAGACGCCCGGCAGCATCAATCTAACGAGGTTTTAATAACGGCTGGTGAGTGATAGTGCTGTTTCTCTGCAGGTTCCTCTGGTGATATTCAAGCGTGAGAAGGAAGTGGCCAGGAAGCTGGAGTTCGACGGTCTGTACATCACTGAGCAGCCCTCGGAGGACGATATTAAAGGCCAGTGGGACCGACTGGTCATCAACACACAGTGAGTGACAGAGAGGCTCATGGGTAATGGGCTGATTCTCACCTCAGCTGATTACAATCAGGAGTATTTCAGTAATGAGGCATGTGACAGAACTGACTCACTCCATGATAATCCGTGACATTTACTGCACAGGAAGCTCAAACACATTATTATCTCTCTATTCAAGAGTTCATGGACACCTGTTTTTGTTTTCCTTATGTATATATCTCTAGTTTGTCATGCTTGGAATTTGACACAATGTGAAACACTATTAAAGCAACATTTAAACTGTTTAAATCATTAGTGATACATTTAATGTGTATTTTAATATAAAAGATAATTTCTATTTGCATATAATACCATAATTAATTTTCTATAAATTATGAAAAATTATACATATTTTGAATTTAATTAACTAAAAATCTGGATTTTCCAAATTGGGGTTCATGAGATAATAATACTGAATTTAATTGAATAAAAATAGTAAATGTAAATAATGTCAATTGAAATCTAGGAAAAATAACAAAATAAAAAAGTTTAAAATAGAGTAAAATGTTCAGCTGACTGAAACGTTATTAAATGAAATGAACAACATTGAGATGTTTATTTTCAGTGTTCAAGCTTTGTAATGATTCTGATGATTGTGTGTCTGTGATCTAACGATGGAAACTCATCTCTGTCTCAGGTCCTTCCCAAACAATTACTGGGATAAGTTTGTGAAGCGGAAGGTGAGTTTGGAGACATTTACACATGTACAGACAGATGAACGGCTCTGATAAAGCCTATCTGAATCAACACTCTCTCTCTCTCTGTGTGTGTGTGTGTGTGTGTGTGTGTGTGTAGGTGATGGATAAGTATGGAGAGTTTTATGGACATGATCGGATCAGTGAGCTGCTGGGGATGGATAAAGCTGCGCTGGACTTCAGTGACGCACATGAGAAAAAGAAACCAAAGAGAGACAGTTCACTGGCCGCAGTGTGAGTGTGTGTGTGTGTGTATTTACATTACTATATATGTTGTTATTTAACTGTTATTTCAGCTCATCCTGCAGGGGGCAGTAATCTGTCCCTCACATGACATTAATAATCCTTCTCAAATTCATCTCTCATTTGAGTAATGAAGTCTTCCTGCTGGATTCACTGTCCTCTCTCTCTCTCTCTCTCTCTCTCTCTTTCTCTCTCTCTCTCTCTCTCACTCTCTCTCTCTCTCTCCTCTCTCTCTCCTCTCTCTCTCTCTCTTTCTCTCTCTCTCTTCTCTCTCTCTCTCTTCTCTCTTCTCTCTCTCTCTCTCTCTCTCTCTTGTTTGCAGACTGAACTCTGTGGATGTGAAGTATCAGATCTGGAAGCTGGGCGTGGTCTTCACTGATAACGTCAGTAGCTGCTCCTCGTGTGTGTGTGTGTGTGTGTGTGTGGTCAGGTCTGATCTGGTTTGTGTGATGTTGTGTCCTGCAGTCGTTCCTGTATCTGGCCTGGTACATGAGCATGTCCATCCTCGGACACTACAACAACTTCTTCTTCGCCGCCCACCTGCTGGACATCGCCATGGGCTTCAAGACCCTCAGAACCATCCTGTCCTCCGTCACACACAACGGCAAACAGGTGTCTGTCTGTTCAGTGTGTTCAGATCATTTTAATAACTCCAGCTTCTGCGTACACATTAGAGACACATACAGCTGTACTAAAATTGTTAATATATCAAAAATAGAAATTAAATATTGCAGAATACAAAAATTACTAA
>NC_039279.1:2622475-2629975 GCF_003368295.1 Carassius auratus | reverse complement strand
TAGAGTTGTGCGCATATAACTGTGTGTGATCTGTAAAGGGAACTCAAAGACCTGCATGATTTTGACTAATAAAGCGATTATTTATTGATGCTTGTAGGTGAGGATGTGCTTACGATCACGGAAACATCATCCTGCAGATGTGATGCTGTCTGAATGAGAATGCATGGAGATAATGGCTTATGATCATAAACTTTTATCAATTTACTCATTGGGTGGATGAAAGTGTGCGATGAAGATTCATCTTTGGCCAAAACATGAAGGTAACAGCTCAGTTTGACCAGCTTCTGCTAGTTAACTCCTGTTTGACTAGTGATTTCACACAAGCAGAATTAACCCTTAGAATGCACTCAGAATCACTGTACTGATTTCACATTCTCCGTCCGTTTGGATACAATGAATCGTTATTCTATTAAACAGTCATCATTTTAATATTGAGTTAATCTGATCAGCAATTTCTCCTTAATGAAATATTACTGCATTTACCCCATTTTTATTAACTAAACCTTGAGAAATTATTTAAAAGTGCAAGTTACAAATAAACCACACCAGAAAAAATATAATGCAAAATATTTTTTGTCAATATTGTTGATTATGCTGTATCATTCAGAAATCAGAAATACATACACACACACAAATAGTTTTGGTTCTATTAGAGTGAATGGAGTTTAAATAAATAACAAATGGTCTAAATTTATGAAACCTACATATTTATTTCTAATAAAGAGCATAAATGAAACAGTTTTCCTGCAGAAATGGTTCATCAATAGGAAACATATTAATGTTCATCAACAAAATACAGTCTCAAAAGTGTGAGAGGTTATGAGGAAAAGTTTCTGACACTAATAAAACCTCACAGAAAGATCATTTTACTAATAAATAAATGATGTGCATTTTGATGGTGCACTCTTTTGGGTCAAAACAGAGCCGAATGCATTAAAAGGGTTAAGGTTGCATGTAAAACTGTCTTTTATTACTCAGTGAAATCGACAGAAGAAGAAGGTACGTGATTCCCAATCAAACACCACAAGACATCTACATGATTGCAGAGTATTTCAGAACCTGTTCTCCATGATAGGAGTCCTTTAAAACCTTGGCTTTCAAAGCAGGCCTCATTTTCTCTTGTGATTGTGAATAAATGTGAAAAACTCTGTTTATATTCTGAACTGGGAGTGAGTCCAAACTAAGAGCCCATCTGATTCCAAAGAGAGACTTTTGTTGAAGCCATTTCCAAACGCAATCAGCTCTCTGGATGTTCTGCTGGACTTGTTTTGATCGTCCTGTGAGGACTGTGGCTGTGAATCACGTTTATGTTCAGAGAGACTGAGCTGAATATTGAGAGATTCTCACCTGTGCTGTGAGGCTTCAGAGAAACGTAATGATGGCGTTTTATCTGAATGCAGAGTCCAGATGTGGCCCACAGCTTCAGAAATCACTTTATATTCAAGATGCGGAGACTATTAATTCTCCTGTCCTCCAGCTAACTGCAGAAAGGGTTGGTTTACACAGATTAATCATCATACTTGATCCATCGTGCTAGGGCAGGAATGGCAGGCAGCTGACCTCTGACCTTCATTAGCCTCTCACTTAACGATGAATCTGTCAGGGTTAGATCATATTTAAGGAGTTGACACATCCTCCTGCTGTCTGTGTATCTGTGTATAAGTTTCTCTGGTGTCTGAAGAGGTGCTCTGAAGCACAGGATTGGTTTGATTGTCCACTTGATGAAACGGATTAAAGTCTCTTTGAGCAGGTGTCCGGTGTGTCGTTCTGCAGGTTTAAATCCGTTTGAGCGTTTCTGTTCTGCTCCCGTCAGCCATCAGAGGCTTTTCATGAGGAACTGAACCGATAACAGAGAACATCCTTATCTCCCTCCAGCTGAGTCCGGCGCTCTCCGTCTGTCTCCGTCTGTCTCCGTCTTATAACAACAACATACATAAATAATATCGATCTAAATAAATGAATAAAGGAAGTCGGTATGTAATTAATCATGTTTAACATCTAACATTGTGAATGGTTAATTGTGATATTTAGGACAAATCAGCAGAAAGTGTTTCTGGTTCACTATTTGCTCTAGATCACAGTGTCTACAGATCCTCTCTCTTGCTCTGTCTGTGTCTGTCTGTCTTCCTCTCTGTGTTTCTAAATCATGATTACTTCATCTGTATTTGGAGAGGATTTCTCTTTCTTTAAATGGTTTAATAATAAATAATTGGCGAATCTAGTGGTTTAGTTTAGGGTTGAGTAGCATTGGAGCTTATTTTGAAGGTCAAAGTGTATTTTTAGAGATTCATTGCGAGTGTCTTTTAGACTTTTGTCAGATTCTTTAACAATAGCTTTAGGGTTGAAGCTGTAGTCAGTGTGGAGCTGGGTTTAATGGACAAGCTGAAGAGCGAGTGTGTTTAGAGGATGAGATTCTGAGGAGGTTTCACTGATGAAGAGGGCTTTATATCGGATTGAATCTGGATCAGATTGATGAAGGTGATGCCTGAACTGAACACATCTCTTCTGGGTCTCAATCTTCAGCGGGTAGAAGCCTAATTCACCTCTGCAGGCATCACTGGATGTACCCCTATGGACCCCTAAAATGCCCTCCACGCCTCTCATTGAGGGTCTTCACAGCAGACTGAAGCCCCCTGATGCTGAGATCTGGATGCTCAGGTAAGTGAAGCTGCTGCTGTCTCCAGGACTTCTCCTCCGTTACTGAACTGATATCTGCTTCCCTGAGACCTGGCCTTCTTCTGGAACACCATGATTGACCGTCAGTGCCCACTCCTCACAGTACTGCTACAGTCTGTCTGTCATCTGTCCATCTGTCTATCATCTGTCTGTCTGTCATCTGTCCATCTGTCTATCATCTGTCTGTCTATCATCTGTCCATCTGTCTATCATCTGTCTGTCTGTCTGTCATCTGTCCATCTGTCCATCTGTCTATCATCTGTCTGTCTGTCATCTGTCCATCTGTCTATCATCTGTCTGTCTGTCATCTGTCTATCATCTGTCTATCATCTGTCTGTCTGTCTGTCTGTCTGTCTATCATCTGTCTGTCTGTCTATCATCTGTCTGTCATCTGTCTGTCTGTCTGTCATCTGTCCATCTGTCTATCTGTCCATCTGTCTATCTGTCCATCTGTCTATCATCTGTCTGTCTGTCTGTCATCTGTCTGTCTATCATCTGTCTATCATCTGTCCATCTGTCTATCATCTGTCTGTCTATCATCTGTCTGTCTGTCATCTGTCCATCTGTCTATCATCTGTCTGTCTGTCTGTCATCTGTCCATCTGTCTATCATCTGTCTGTCTGTCATCTGTCCATCTGTCTATCATCTGTCTGTCTGTCATCTGTCCATCTGTCTATCATCTGTCTGTCTATCATCTGTCTCTCATCTGTCTATCATCTGTCTGTCTGTCTGTCTGTCTATCATCTGTCTATCATCTGTCTATCATCTGTCTGTCTGTCTGTCTGTCTATCATCTGTCTGTCTGTCTATCATCTGTCTATCATCTGTCTGTCTGTCTATCATCTGTCTATCATCTGTCTATCATCTGTCTGTCTGTCTATCATCTGTCCATCTGTCTATCATCTGTCCGTCTGTCTGTCTGTCTGTCTATCATCTGTCTGTCTGTCTTTCTGTCTGTCTCTCTGTCTGTCTGTCTGTCTATCATCTGTCTGTCTGTCCATCTGTCTATCATCTGTCTGTCTGTCTATCATCTGTCCATCTGTCTATCATCTGTCTGTCTATCTATCCTCTGTCTCTCTGTCTGTCTATCATCTGTCTGTCTCTCTGTCTGTCTGTCTGTCTGTTGTTTTGTCTGTGGTGTGTGTTGTGGGTGAATGTGTTAGTTGCCAGTTTAACCCAGGAGACGCTCATAAAGTGGTTCAGATGTCACTGCCATCAAATACATTTGAAGTTAAAGTAATTAGCACATTATTATTTTGACTGCAGTAATGACTGCAGGGCTCATTAGACAGAATGTCACGGGTTAGTTAGGTTGAGTCTGTGAGTTTATGTGTGAATGGTTTACTATCACTGCACTCAGAATGAGCATCAGTTTCTCTGCACGATCACTGAAAAACCCCCTGACAGACATATGATACCAGTATCATCAGATATCAGTTCTTCATTTAGTATTGTGTCATATCAAAGCAGCATGATGTTAGCATCTCAGGAGTTTGTGCCGGTGTGAAGATTAGTTCATCTGTGTGTGATTCTCTCCAGCGCCGCTCACCAGAACGGATTATTGTTTGTGCGGTTGATATATTACTATCATTAAAACATATTTACTATTTATATTACTATCATTAAAACAGATACACAAGTATCTGGAATCCAGGTAACCACCTTCAGTGACATAAACCGTCAACATTAAATTCCTTCATTTCAGAGCTTCATTGCTTTCTTTCTGCTAAACAACCAATTAAATGGATAGCTTTTTTCTTTCTTTCTTATTTTCTTTTTCCTCCTGAGAACAAGACCCCAGTGATTGTTGATCTGATCTTATCTAGAATGGAAAACAACTAGTGCCTCATTTGTGGCTGTTTTATTTCTCCTGAGACCAAGTCAAGACTTCAGTGAAGCATCTGAGCAGCTGAAGAACAGCCTTTAGTGATTCATCAAATGTAAATGCTGTATCATTGATTATAAACAGACATCAATCATGGGAAGTGTATTAATGACAGATGCTGTGTCTAAATCTGTGACTGAATCTCTAATGAGCTATAAATGAGACACTGCTTAGAGTGGATCATTTGAGCAGTGATTCAGTGTTGTGTGTTCAGTTGTTGAACTTCAGTAAAGAACCGTATGCATTTCTGTGAGTCATGTCAGATGTGTCTTACATGTGTGTGTGTGTGTGTGTGTGTGTGTGTGAGTGTGTGTGTGTGTGTGTGTGTGTGTGTGTGTGTGTGTGTGTGTGTGTGTGTGTGTGTGAGTGAGAGAGATGAACTGTTCTGATAGTTGTGACTCTTGAATGTATGTTTGTCCTCTGATCATGTTGCTCTGTGAAATAAAGGAAGATGGTTTGTCAAATTAAAATCTAATGAAAATGAATCTGACATGGTTAACTGATAATTCATTCCTTCCTTCACCTGCTTTCAGCCTCATAACGACTGATTATCAATCATCAGCACAAATGTTATTGCTCAGATGTTTGTTATGAAAATAAAAGAGAGCTGATTGAGTCTTTAGTCGTCCTGCAGGAGGAATCTAGAAATAACTCGAACTAGAACCTAATCCAGAACCATAAAACAATGTTACTTGAAATAAAACATACAAATACTTATAACATTTCTCATCTTATTTTTAGTTTAACTTGATGTACTAAAATAACTAAAACTGAAATAAAAATTCATGAGAATTTATAAATATAAAATTAAAAATATATAAAGTTTGACTGTTCACTATAAAACTGAATAAAGTTGACAAAAACAATAGAACTACTTTAAAATGTTAATAAAAACTATAAGAGTATATCAGTGGTGCTAAAATAGCATGATGAGAATTGTTAGCATTCATATGGAAATCTCTGGCCGGCAGACTTTAATATCTCACTGAATCTGAGATCAGTTTGAGATCTCTGGAGGGGACACACGATTAGAAACAAAACTCTCAGTTTGATCTCACTGTCTGAGAGAAACACCGGTCTTTCAGCATTAAAACAGATGTGTGTGTGTGCCATGCTGCTAATATGTGTGTAATTCATAAAGTCAGTCATTAAGCGAGTGTTTTCATAGTCAGCTGTCATGTTCGAGCTTCAGACGGCTCTCTGTGGAGCTCATAAATGAGTCTGGTATCACACTCACGGCTCGTTTGATGATCTGATGTGATTTTAGGGTTTAGACTAATCATGAATATCACCCGCATGTGTATATCTGAATAGTGATGAGCTCGTTTCTCTAATCAGCGAAGCATCAAATGTCATTCACTCTGCTGCTTATTGTGCAATAAAGAGTGTGTAGATCACATTCAAGAGATCTGACCCTCACTGGGGATGGAGGAATGGCACTGCATTCACAAAAACATATACTTTTAATGTGCTGTAACTGTATTCACACATCAATCACCAAACATGCCTTCTGTGCTTTTAAAATGTGTTTTAAGAGAAGCATTGCACAGGCAATTACAAAACAGCAAAAATGCATCTTTACTGCAACAAAAGCAGATCGTTCCAGAGTCATTTCAGTCATTTCTTTTTACAAAATGGGAAATTATATGTATCAGTTTTAATGCACTTATCAAATAAGAGTCAAATGTCAAAAGTTACATTACAATCTGCGAAGTAGTGGAAAATGTGGAAGTCAGAATTGGGCATAAAATACTCTTCATATTTGTGAGAATGTGTGACATGCTAGAGCAAAACAGACACAATTTTTTGGAATCTACATCCAAAATTAGTAAGACACAAGTACTGGGTTTCATTCGTGATGAAGGGCGGTGTAGATATTACATTTTATTTGGTGAGACTTTAGACAGGTGCATCGCCTACAAGAGCATCCAGAAGAAAGACGAGATGTTTCTCTTTTGAGTATTGATGAAACTGTCACAGTAAGAGCAGGAGCATGAATTAAGAGAGTGAACAGAGTCAGTGTTGATTTCATATCAACTATAGATGATTCATTAATCAGCAAAGTGAACTCTTCAATCTGTTTATAAAGGTGAAGTGAACTCATTCCCATCAAACACACACGAGCGTTTCAGATCACATTTCAGTCTTCTACACAATAAACAGAACCCATGCTCATGAACTGTATCGCGAGTCCTGGAGACTTTAAAATTAGCACAGTCACAGCAAATCAAGAAATCTGTGTGTCCATATTTGGCTGTTTCCTCTCCGCTGCCTCTCCGCTGGACTTTCACCAGATTAGACGGAGAACTTGTCCTTGATGAGACTAAATAAGGGTCCGAGCTGAAACAATAGAGGATGTGGTTATTCAGGCGTCCTGTGAGATGAAGACGGTCCACATCTTTCTGAACGTGATGAACGAGTCAGTTCTAAGAAACGGTGTGGAGCGTGCTGCCACGTCTCAGTCACAGTGCTGATGCATGATCCAGATCAGAAGAACCCACGAAATCAATCCCAGTTCCCATCTGAGATCTTCACAAACAATCCCACCGTCAAAGTGAGAGAGTCCGTGACTGAACGATAATTTCTCCAAATGAATTCCACATGAAAATGACTTTTAAAGCTGGATGAGTTTGATTGACAGGTCCCACAAAATCTCAAAATCTTAGTTTGGTTTCTTTTGGAGTTAATTTGATTTCTGTTTGAGTGGATGATTGATGAGATAAGGCTGGTTCACGGTGGTCTGGATTATATCTGTTAATCAAGAGCTTGATAAATCCTCTGATAAACTCTTATGGCTCAATCAACAATATGAAAAATATCCTGGTGCAAAATGTGAGAAAAACAGCTGAGCTGACATCTGGTTTGTGTTCGATGCTGCTGAGACTCACAGAGCACCACATGAATCCACGTTAGTTATCGCTGAGCTAAAGAAACTCCTGA
>NC_039279.1:2607475-2612475 GCF_003368295.1 Carassius auratus | reverse complement strand
ATTTGTGACTGATTTAAAGGTAAGTTTAACTAAAGTTAAGCATCAGGTCACATTAACTACAGGAAGTGACCTCGTTTTGGAGGGAAATCAGCAGCACATCTATCAGTCTGATGAATTCAATTCAATAACAACATTTCATTAGAGGGTTAAAAATATGAAAGTGATCTTGGAGCTGTTTTCATGTCAGTCGCTCACAGTGATGAGCTCTTTATTAACCTCAGGTTTATCTTACTTGTCATTGCATAAATAATCAAGTCACTAAGTCTGAAATGCATTTCTTAGAAATAGTTTAAAGCACAGATTTATTTGTGATGATTGTAGAGATTCGCATGAGAGCAAAGACTAAAAATAAACGCTGAATAAATGACAGTATTTTCAGTGCTGTTTACATGAGTGTGATTGCTGCATAATGCAACACACATTATCAAATTATGGCTTATGTGATGCTTTAAATCTGAAGTCTTCTTAAAAACAAAAGCCACAAGACGGCTGCTATTTGACTGAATTTGAGTGTCTTAGATAATCAAGAGCTTTAGTGATTCAATGGAATATTGAATCTAAATTATGGGATGGATTGTGGTTAAAATGAGCAAACGGAGATTGTAATGATGCCACAGCGTTCATCTGTGACTGTGCTGTCTTTGGTTCAGTGTTGAGCTTCAGTTAAACACTGTAATCATGATATATATTGTGATAAATCTGTGGATGAGTTTTTGGAAACGTCAGGAACTCAAGAGTTGATTGAAGATCTTAAATCGCTTTATTCTCGGCCTTCAGCTCTGATGATTATCATTAATAATATTATCAGTAATGCAACACGTCTTTAGTTAACCATCCGTTTATCTCAGAAGACTGAAAACATTTAACACATCAAAGCACCATTAGCTGATTTAACTGTGCTCAGATAGATTTAAGAAGAATATATGAAAGCTGAAATTAAAAGCAGAATGTTATTGTGAAAGAACTTGACTGAAGAAATGCTCCACTGTAATGCTTTCATTTGATAAACTGAACTTACTATCAGTGAATTCAGCAGTCAGAATCATTAACTATCCTTTGATAGTGTGTGTGTGTGTGTGTGTGTGTGTGTGCGTGTGTGTGCATGCGTGTGTGTGAGTGTGTGAGTGTGTGTGCGTGTGTGTGTGCGTGTGTGCATGCGTGTGTGTGTGAGATGAGTTTGAGTCTTCCTCTGAATTCAGGTCCTGCTCACATATTTTCTGAAGCTTTTATTCTCATTCTTCATTGTTCTTCATCTCCAGGTTCTGCTTGTTTTAGCTCTGAAACTGTATGAAACGTGTGTGATATCATTCACTGAACCCAGAACAAAGAGCGCTGGTCTGGATAAAAGAGGCTTTTTATCTTCAGACGGCAGCTAACCGTCTTATCTGTGCACATGTGTTATATTTAATTAATTTCTGTCAGAGTCATTGTTTTCCAAAATACAAATGCATCATATTTTCTATAACTCAGTGAACTCCTGAAATGCAAGGTTTCAGGTGCAATGATTCGCTGGAGTCTGCTGCTGGAGTTAAAGGAGATGCAAGTGGAAGTATTTGCATCAGAATCCAAGGAAGGATCATTTTTCCCAGTTTATATTTGAGTATCTGATCAGACGGGAATTTGAGAGTCCAGAATGCACAGGTTTATCTTTCACTAGAAGACAGTCATGTTTGGTTTTGTTCTTCAGAGGAAGGACATTGAGGTTTTCAGTAGATTATTCGTCTGTTTTCATTGGTTCACACTGACGTCCAGCAGATCTGCAGAAGAAAGAGCATGTTTACTACAGTAACAGAGGAAAATTGATCTGAATTAGTGTTTGTGTGTGTCTCAGCAGAGTGAATGTGTTGGTTAATGTGTCTCAATGGGAGTGAAAGTCTGTCGATCTGAAATCTGCTTCTACAGGACGTTTGAAATGGAAACTCTCTCCTGATTTCCCCATGAGATCAGGTTGTGTTTATCTGTCTGTCGCTCATCCGTGTGTCTCGGAGGTTTCTCATGTCAGTATTTTTATACATTTCTGACATGAGAACATGAAAGTTCAGTGTCTGTGTGAGAGAAACACAAAGCTTGGACCTCAGACACACCACAACACATCAAACACAATACTGACAAGACAATACAGCTGAATTCACACAGCTGGAATCATCCGGAGGATTCTAACTAATGTCTTTGTGTGTGTGTGTGTGTGTGTGTGTGTGTGTGTGTGTGTGTGTGTGTGTATGTGGGTGTGTGCGTGTGTGTGTGTGTGTGTCTTCAGCCTCCTTATTTCTCTATGTTTGTTTGGTTCATTGATTGCTTGACTCGCTCCTGGTGTGTTCTGGTCGGATCTTCCTGATGCTTGCTGACAGATAGTTTAATGATCAGTATGATGTGACATTATGAAAGGCTTGTGTTTGAGTAATGGATCCTAATGGTGTGTTTGTAAATGGAAGGGCAGATTCTCTCTGGTCTAAATTAGAAACGTCCATTTATGTGTTTACCGACAGGAGTGTGTTTTTGTGAGGCTTCACTGTGTTTTTGTATGGAATGTAATTTTACTGAACTCTTTTCATTTGTCAGGTTTAACTAGTGCTGATGCTTTAACAAAGACCTGCTATAGAAACCCTAGAGATGTCCGTTAGCTTGGTTTAATCAGTCATGTTTCTAGATCTAAACCGGTGGGTTAATAACTCAGTGAATCTACAAAAAAAAATAAACGGTCATGAATGAGTTAAATTACACTTCTAAATGAAAATCAAGAAGAAAGGACAGAAATGACAAAATAAAGTCTATTTTTAATATTAATTTTTATGTATTTGTTTTTATTTTATTTATAAAATGCATGAATAGTTTTTGTACAGCCTTTCATTTTTATTTGAACATTTTATTTGAAGTCGATGGTGAAATCTAACCTTTTTTATTTTTTCATTTTTTCGACAAAATCTTTACTTAGAAACAGTTTTCGATCAGAAACTGACAGTAAATTTCACAAATAATTCTAAAGAAAAGGCAGGGCCGTGTGGAGTTTAATGAAGCAGAAGGACATTCATCTCCACAGAAGCAAGGATCTGCTCCACATCTGAAGACTGGTTTGATGACTCTGGCTTTAATTAGTATAGCCTGTATTAGTGATGGCAGCAGTTCTTTACAGGCTATGCTAATCTATGCCAGAATCATCAGTGCATGGATCGGAGTCTCCTGGGATTACCAGCAGATATTAGACATGAACCAACGACCTCATGTTTATCAGTGACTTGTGTCGGTATTAAATCCAGTGTTAGATTAGAAACACAGCATGTGTGTAAATATCTTCCTGGATGAACCTGAATCTCCGCTGATATTCTAGTCTGTATCATCTCAAACTGACTTTATTTTTCATTATAAAAGATCCAGAACATTTATCTTAATCATAAAATGATGTGCATATCAAACCTGGTCAGTAATGTGAACATTTCCAGTAATATTATAAGTGGGGTAAGTTGTCACAGGTGTTAAAATTAATTTTACACAAAATTATCATTTTTGCTCATGGATTTTAGTTTCATAAGAATTTAACTGTATACAATTTAAAAACATTATTATTGATTATTGGAGTATGTTGTAGCAGAAAATATTATTTCATTCTTTCTGCTTCAGAATTTCAGGTTTAATTCAATGCATTGCTTGTTTTTTATTTATTATATATATATAAATAATGTTTTCTTTGATTATTTATTATTATTTGTTCTATAGTGTGACAACATGCCCCGCTGTATCACTATAGCAGTGGAGATGTTCCTTAACTTACGTTATGTTGGTTTTGCTTCAGTTTCTGGGCTCTGACAGTGAGTCCAGTCTGATGATGTCTGGTGTTTGGATGATTTCCAGGTCATTCAGATGGCAAACAGCAGCGGCTCTCCTTTAATAGATACAAGCGCTCAAATGAAAGCAGGAGATATTCTGCTTGACCAGCGAAGCCTTCGCTCAAATCCGCAGCACTTTGATGAATGCAAAACAGAACGAACCCCGAGCACTTCCTGTCGCTTCCCCTCGAGCTGCTCCACTTTACTGTCCAAGAGCAGAACTGGCCCTGGATCTGTATTAGTGTAATAATAGTTCAAATGATTGGTTTGATCAGTCTTTAACCTGGTTATTGTGCCCTGAGCAGAGTGCATCTATATACTCAGAGGAATATGTGAGTATTTTCCCATGTAAAGAATGAAAGATCATACAGGCCTGTGATCATTATCTGATGTTTCGGCTCAGATAGATGACAGATTTCCAGCAGGGTTTGTGAGAGAGAGTAGAGGTCAGACGCTCCTCGTTCTGAGGGTCAGATCACACTCATTAGCATTTACAAAACATGCAAATCAGCAGCAGAACGGCTTTGAGACTTGACTGTGATTATAGACTTGAGCTGTGACACGTCACACTGTCTGTAAAGTGAAATTTACATTAACGTCATTCATTTAGCAGAGTTTAGTCTGAGAATCAGCTGCATTTGTCCGTCTGATCGTGTCCTTCATATTGCATTTTTAGCTTCTGGTCACCATCTGAGTTCAAATCTCCTTTAGAAGAGATAAAGTCAGATAACACGTCAAGAGAAGATCATATTCAAACTGTCTGTTCACATGCATTCAAATGACCTAAAAATGTTACTATTCCTGTATTTTCTGGAATACAAGTTGCACTTTTTGTATAATATGAAACATGCTGCACCTTATTGTACAGAATGCAGTTAATATCAAGCGTGCAACACATTAGTATTGGTGCTGAATGAGAGGAATACATGAGCAGGTTTATTTCTACCGTGCATTTCTCACTCACTGCTAGTTTCAGTTTCGCTTTGAATTTATTTAGTTTGGACATTTATAAAAGTGGTGTTTATAATAGTGAATGCATTTTTCATTGCTGCTCTGGTTAAATGCAAAGGATTTATTGTGGAGTGAGAGGAACGCAAATACATAGTGTTTATATATCTGCTGGTATTTTGCATATTTTGGTATTTTGAAAGTAAATGAAGTTTGAAGCGGGGGAGAGAT